>NW_016908802.1:44615-78654 GCF_001483705.2 Eufriesea mexicana | reverse complement strand
CAAAAAAAAAAAAAAAAAAAAAAAACGCGGACACGGTTTCAGCACGTAATTACGCGCGTAAGTTTCCCGTGAATCATCGCCTGCCTGCGCACGCTAACAAATGAAAAGGAAGAGGAAGACCGAAGAACAAGCAGAAGAAGAGGAAGAAGAAGAAAAAGGAAGAACACAAACGAACAAGAAGAATGTAAAATCTAGGTATCTCCGATCTACTAAGAGCCTCCGTTTCTTCATTTTTGTATGCTTCTTTAAGACTGTCTGATACAGGAAAAAAGGATAAATAAATGTGTACCAATCTCTGAATAAAAATATGTCTCGTTTTTGTCTATTTTAGAAGATTTCCTGATTAAACAGCTTTGTTCTTCGATACAATACTCGTTACTCGACTGGTCGACGAGTTGCGCGAAGAAGGAAATACTTGGCTTAACAGCATCGTGTCGAATCGCGGTGTAGATCGATTAATCCTTTAAAATGTTCCCGACAGCTTCTACGTTTCCAATTATAGCTGCTACGCGTAAGACAGTCTGACCAACGTTATCCGTAGCTTCAACGTCGGCTCCGAAATTTATCAATTGCCTGGCCACGGTTAAATGATTTCCTTTAATTGCTTCGTGAAGAGGAGTGGATCCCGAGGAATCTCGCGCGTTCACGCAATTCGAATCGAGCGCCACGAGACGATCGATTATACCTGCATGACCGTGGAACGCTGAAACGTTGAAAAATTCGTGATTCCCAATGATCGGTATTTATACCGTTAATCGTATCCGTCTCATCGAAGAAATCGATATAAAAATTATTACCAGCAATGTGCATAGCGCTACGACCGTTGTTACTTCGACCATCGACGCACTCGGGGAACCGATTGACCAATAAATCGAAGGCAGTTTCATTGCCAGAACGACAAACCATGTGCAACGGTGTCCATCCGTCTTTATTGCGGAAAAATGGATTTGCTTTTGCCTCGAAGAGCGCGGTAATGCATTCGTCTGCCTCACTTCCGGTTTTCGTGCAAGCTAGCATGAGTGGCGTCCAATCAGCGCGCTTTAAAGCATCCACGGTTGCACCTTTAAACGAAGGTAATGTCAAGTATAATATATTCGTAAAAGCGAAAAAGCGTTATATAAAAGCCAGAAACCTTTCTCGATCAAGTATTTCACGATATCGCTGCGAGCAAACTGCGCAGCCTCGTGCAGAGGTCTTTTCGTGTCTTTGTTGGCAACATCGACTCTGAAATCTGGCTTCTCGAAAGCCTCGCACAGATATCGAACGATATTCGAGTGACCCTCGCGTGAAGCGACGTGTAACGCGGTGTCACCGGAAGTCGAGTGTCGAAACAGTGTCCAATCTCGAATGTCGTGTTTCGATACCAGTGTTTTCACACTTGATAAGTTTCCACTTTGACACGCGTGCAGGAAGTCCCGCGATAGGTTAGGATTCGTCATATAAAAGTCCTTATTGACGAAGATACGGAACGCAGATACGATAACGGCCGAGAAATAGCTCGTTTACAGAGACGAAAGCGTTTGTCGAGGAATATCGAAGAAACGAAACATTCAGAAGCACGTTGTAAAAATACGCAAAACGACAGATGTTACCATCTAGCAAGGAACAACGAAAGCGTGCGATCCCGAAGCAGCGCTATCTATCGTCGGTACAAGTAGATACCTAATGGCGCGAATCGATCTCGTTTGCAAACGCTTCTAACTTCGAATAAGCGCGAGAGCTTGAAATTTTCAAATATTTTAAAGCACGTTGCGTTTACGTCATTCAATAATTGGCCAAATTTTATTAACAGCTTGTACTTTAAGTTAATCTTCGTAAAAATACGACGACTCGCTTCGATCGATCCGTGCAAGGAGAGTTAGAAATTATAAACAATCCAGCAACGCTGATCAACCGAGCATAGAACCGTTTTGAAAGTAAAATTAATCGTGCGAAACCTATCATCGGCGTGAGTCATAAGAATCTCGCAATTATAATGTCATAATTGAATCGAAGGGAGCGCGTAAAAGGCGCGCGCTTCCATAAAAGATAAGATCACTTTTATTACACAAAGGAGTAATTAAAAAGTTAACTGGAAATGAAAAGAAATATACGCGACAGATCGACTAATTCGCAGCTAATTACGAAGGTAATCGATAAATCGTTGGAAAACGGGAATCGCACGAGAACGATCGTCCGGTTAAGGTTGTTGGAAATTTCGAAGGAAAATATCCGCAGTTTCGGTGGAAACTGAAACTAGGAAATGTAGATTAAGCGACGATTTACTTAGAAAGGCAATTTCGTTTTTTTCCACGGAATTTCCATAACCGTTATGTCGACGCGAGATAACAATGCGAACAATTAACCACCAATAAAGCGTTTCCGGGCTGGTTGTGCAACCGTGTATGCGGGTACGCGATGAGCATCGTGCATCGCGAGAAAATTGCTTCGCGCGAACGTTCAAGGTTCGATCAAAAGCATCCACCTTTCGCTTCGATATAATTGCCAGACTGAAGATGCCTTCGTCTCTTGTTATTTATCTTGCTGGTCGCGCTGCCGTTCGCGTGATGCGGCATCGACGGCCTTGCGGCAGCCTGTATTACGAATTATCCTAATTGATCGTCGTTTATTATACATTGTAATTTTAATGTCTCGGGACGAACTTGGGAGGCAGCCGGGACGTAGATCGTCTAAGTACGATCGATTAAACGCGCTCCGTGCCTCGATCTGAAATTCTAATGCGCCGATAGCCACGAACTGGATCGACGATGTAAGTTTGTCACGATTCTAATCGGTCGGTAGAACAATAACGATAGAATGTCGTATCGACTGCACGAGATTCGAATAGAAGCGAATCGATTCGGTACTTTCGAACGCGTACAACCGCTACAGCTGAATACTCGCAGGCTGCAACTTTCTGGATCGTTTGATTATTACGTTGGCTCGTAAAGCAGTCGGATGATGGCGGTACCAGCCGTGCCTTTGTCAGCCATAACATCGACCAACATGGATATAATTCACCCCGCGGTCTCGACAATCGATCGTCAATTTGCATACGATGAATCTCCTTTCAACCTGCATCGCATTCAATCGCGGTGCAAAGTTAATTTATGCAATACGCGAAGATCGATGTTTCGCGGTTGCCGTTGTTGTGCTCGATCTAGGCACTGCCTTTCTAACATTTCTAACAAACTTATCGAAACCCGCTGATCTATCGTTTCAGCCCCGATTCCTATCGGGGTACCGTCGATAAGTAACTCGAATCGGTTGCTACCCGCTCGAAAGCTCCACGTGGCCGATACGAGCATCCGAACGAAGAATTTCGTTTCGGCCATGATACGCTGCAGGCGCAAGGAAGACGCCATTTCTGGCTCGATCATTAGCGTGTTCGCGTGGAAGAAAAATTAGCGCTTGCTGCGGACCGCCCTAAACGATCAGCAGAACGCTTATTACCCGCGCGACGCTTTTCCCCCGAGGCGCCGCGAGTGTTATGTATTACGATTTCGATTACATTTTACTCTGCTCCGACGGACAATGTTCATTGAGCATTTTTTGCCGGAGACAAACCATCGCGGATCGAAAGAAGTCATCAGCGGACGGGGGAACGGAACAGGCTGGGGCAGACCTGTAATAACACGTCATTTTCCCCAGACTGGATAACTATAATTTCATGCGAAATTGAATCTTTAATTGCGCGGATCCTATATGACGGCGATCAGCTGGCGCCAGTCAGAAAACGAGAATAAAACAAGCCGGCTCGCGCCTTCCACAGCGGCGCGCGGATTTCTTCTCCGCGGCTCCTTCGGTGCCCTCGCGTTTTCTTTCTCGCGTGTGCTCGCGCACACGGAAACGCTCGCTTCCTATTCGAAAATAACAACTCCCGTCGAGGTTGCAGCTTGATTATCGACTCGCTCGCAACAACGCCACGAGAAAGAAATCCCGCGCGTTTTCGCGCAGAAATACTCGCCGGGATAAGAATAGATCCTCGAGCAGCGTCGTTTCTGCGCAACGATCTTCCCAGAGATTACTTCGATCGTTTTACTCTCGTTCCTACGGACTGTCTCGCTATTTGCGAAAATTCCTCGAATGAAAGGAACGAATGGGAAAACAATTACACGTACACGGATATTCGTTATCTCGTCGAGTCGAATACTTTTCCTCCTGCTGACGCGCGCACACGTGGGAACGAAGAAGATTCCGATCAGGACGTCTCTCGGACCGAACTGTCGCGCGCAGGAATCAACTTAACAAGATGTCCGTGCAAGAATCTCGCAGCCGTGGTTCCCTCGTTATCGAGCTTCCCGTTGCCAGTAAATATCAGCCATCGATCGTTAAGCCTGGCCGAATGTTTGATCGATCCGCCTCGGCATTGACCTTAAACGGCGCGTCTCGAGCTCGTCCCGACCGCGAGGAGGAATCGTCGGCGAGAAACGCGGCGCGTTGCGTAACTCGCGGGAATTTCATAGGAATTAAGGAACGATAAGCGTGATCAGCGAGCTCGTCCTGGCAATTGTTGCCTTCGCTGAAGCGCCATTACGGATAATCGCCAGCGAGCAGCGGCGCTCGCGGTGCAACCGGCGGCCGAGCAGAAAAATTCCGCCGCCCGTCAGACGATTTTGCGCTTAACCTTGCGGGAAGGCTGAACCCGCGGAGTAATTTCACGTTCGAGAGTCTTGTTAATGGTTATCGGTAAGAAACGGAGCGACGTCGGTGGATTTTAAGCACGCGAAAGGGTAGCCGCGTTTAAGGCGTTCGGGCCCCCCTTCGTTCGTGATTTCCGAAGAATTTCGACGGGGAACAATTCACGGGTGCAATATCGCGCGTCGGAGGAGGAACGAGGGACGAGGTCGAGGAGGAAAGAAGCGTGGAAGCGTCACGTCGTGTCGCGATGGAATTACGTAATACTTAGGTGGACAATCGACGATGGCGAAAATGAGATAAAAATGGCGGAAGATGGAACGGTGGATCGAGCAAAGATGGACTGGCGAGGAGATCGGAGAGATCGTCTTCCAAGTTCGTACCAGATTCTTCGGCGTGCAAGTTCAAGGCTCCGCGGAGCGATACGGATACCTACAAGGTCATCGAGTGTGCAAATACCGTGATTATAGCCGTGTACAGGTGCAGCAGCTTTCTCATTGTCGGAGATGAGACGAGGCTGACGTAAACGGCACGTATCGAAACTCTCGCGGCCATCTCGAGCCGAAGGTGCCTCGCTGGTCTGCGATAATCCTGCGAATAAGGTTCAGTCCTTTGGAAGATAAGCGCCATCTAAGCGTTTCCCTGGCGAGCGAGAAATCTCCGCCAGGTGCCCGGTAATAATTCCGCTGCTACGCGATCGGCGTTGCTCAATGGGAATGACGGAATTAATCATCGACCGGCTTGTTACTCATTCGACCCCGAAATATCCGACGCGGTGCGGAGAAGGAGAGAGTCAAACGAAACCGATAAGGTCCTTTCATTCATAAGCCGCGAATCTAGCGAGCTAGATCGGGGAACACGTCATACCGGTTTCCGATTGACCGCTTTCTGAATTTTATTCCTCTTTTTTCCCCTCTTCGGCGGGATTTTTACGCGAGTACCAATGACGTGTTCGTAGTCCGGGGCCGGTGCCAACCGTGAAGTTACGAGTTCGATCGTTGGTTACGTAACGAGCGCTGATGGAGGAAAATTGATTGGATCCCCGTGGAAAAGTAACGAGGCGAAAAAACGGCGTGGAACGACGATACGCGGAGCAAAAGCGTCGCCGTGACACCCATCGAACCTATTTCACTGATCGACGACTAGGTCAGTGTTAGCTCCGAGTTAGGATCTCGGTTAGTCACCTTCTTTCCCCTGTTTTGAAACGACGCGGCGCAACAACGATGGCGGTTGATCGTATCGAAAGAATGGAACAATTGTTTCGAGGTCATGGTCGAATTGCACGCCGAGGTAAATGTATGTCGTATCGATTGTCATCGACGCGTTGCGACGTACGCGTAGTTCGCCAACCACCGCGATAAAGCCTCGCGTCTCCGATGACACCGATAAGCCCGATGAAATTATCGACCCAGGGGCAGAGGTAACCGCGCGTAATTATGCGGACTATTCGTTTCGCGGGTTTCCGGTACCAGCGCGTATCACTTTGCGAGCATTCGAGTCGAACCGCCGGCCATTTACGATTCGTGTCTCTCGTCCGTGGCTAAATTCCATACCGGTTCCCCCGTACACTTCGGGAACGCGATGGTTAATCGCGCGACCCACTGAAACAGTCCCGGGGAACTTAGTTTCGCTGGCGGTAGATCGAAGTTTCGGCTAACGATCGCTTCAGACGTAACGACGACTCGGCAAGTCACGATAGGGCAATTACAAGTCCCCGAGTAGGCGAAACAGATTTCGGTCGTTACTTTAATTGCCTGCTTCATACTCGTACACGGTCGTACGAGCATCCTTCCTGCGATCCGCGCGAGGTACGTTTCCGCGTGGAGTTTGCTCGATTATAAATCAAAGTTTGCCGGAAAATTGCAGCCGTTTGGAGAAGGGAATTAATTAGACTTCCGTGACGCCGAGCGACGTGGAAAGCTACCCCTGGAATAAGCAGCGGATCCGCTGCAGAATTATCCACGCGACAGACAAGGAGGAACCGAGACACGACAGCGATCCCCGGTTAGCAACGCGATCCCGGACTAAACGAATCCCGATTCCTAGTGTCACGCCCGTATCCCTATACCCCTGTCTCGTCCTGTACCTGTTTTGTCAGCGAAAGCACGTACTCCGGGACGGCGGCAGAAGCGCAAAACCCTGCTCCGCGGCGAACGCTGCAACATTCCAATCGGCGACGACGCAGCCCGGTCCCTTGGCGAGAGCAGCGTCGCCGGCGAAAGGGTGCGTCGAAACAATTCCCCGGATACACCTGATCGCGGCAGGGAGCCCGGAGCGTTTCCCCATGAGCGGCCGAGTCAGGTGGGAGGTGGAAGGTGGAGTTACGGGTGACGAGTCTCGGCGGCGGCCTCTGGTAGGGGCCCCTGGCGTCGTTGCGTACCCTGGTAACATTGGACCCCCACTTGCGCGTTCCCAAGTCGGAGGCGCATATACGACGGCTCGACACCGATATACCGACAACGACAACGACGCCGACCGGCGACCATCATCCGTCCTAGCGTCTGCAGTTGTTGCAGTCGGCCACGGCGCTCACCGTCGAGCACGCGACCGTATTCAGTTCCAGGGGATTCCCGGCCAATTTCCCTCTGCCAATTCGACGCGGCCGTTTTCCCCATCGTCGTCGTCGTCGCCGCTACGCTGCCGAAGGATAATACGCGCGTTACGATAGTGAGTCACAGGTGCCACGAAGCCGACTGGACGAGAACGATCGGAATTCTATTTCTCTTTCTCCTTCTTTCTCTTTTTCACGCACGGACGCGCGCGCGCACACGCGCGAACACACAGGAGCGTGCGTCGACCGTGCGTGTGTGTCTGCTGCTGAGTGGCGCGATCGGAATTGGGAAGGCCTGGAGCGAACCGATCGACCGGTCTCCCCGCACACGCGTTTCACCCGTGCGTCCACGTCGATGACTCTTCCACGAGTGATTCGGGCACAGTGAGGGTACTCTCGGAAGGAGGGGTATCCGCAGTGACAGTGAGTAAATCCCGTGTGAATTCGGTGCGCGAGCAAGGATTCCTGGTGCCGTTCGAGACCACTGTAGAGAAAGAGGGAGACCGAGAAAGAGAGAGAGAAAGAGAGAGAGAGAGAGAGAGAGAGAGAGAGAGTGAGAGAGTGAGCCACGGGAGGAAGGTGCGACAAAAACGAAAACGGAAGGGTACGTCGATCTGGTCGGTGGAATCGATGGATCGGTAGCAGCGAGTGCCGTGTTCCGTAGACTCTCTCGCCGATTCCGCGAAACGCGAACAATTCGGAGGGAAAGCGATATATTCGCGACGCGCACACGCTCTTCTGTCTGACTTTCGAAATATTCCTCGACTTTTTGCCTTTCTATTTGCGTAGGATGTTCCCCGCGCGAGCGCCTGCGCGCATGCGAGCGCGCGGGAAATCGCGACCGATCGCTCGGCGATTTTCCGATCGCGGCACACCCCCCGACGCTCCGGCTTCGGCCACAGGCTTTCCATATTTTCGTAGACACGGTGAATCACCCGACCGATTCCGTTACTCGCGTTCGCGGAAAGTTCAAGGAAATACGGGCGCGCTCGCTGCTTCGCTCGCACGCTCGCTCCTTGCCCGCGCGCTCGCTTCGCCGCTTTCTTAAATCGTTATTTTTAGCGGGGGCCGATTATTTCGCGATCCCGTGCGCCCCATTATATGGTAATTGCCGCGACACATATTCGACGACGCGGTGTTACTTCATGCACGAATAACTTTGACATATTGGAAGCGTAATTGCTCGCGACGCGGCAACGCGCGCGTGTCGCGGTGTCGCTCCAACCTCGCCGATTTTTCCGCTCCGCGCTGCCCGCCGTCCCCTCTCGCGCGTCCTTTCGCGTCCCGGTGAATCGTCGTGCGGTGATTTCGCGAGAGAAAAACTCTCCTGGAGCTCTCTTTCGTCGTGCTTGCTACATAGCGAAGAGCAAATCGCAAGAGAGACAGAGTTTCTCCCGTGAGGGAGCTCGGGCGTCGCGGCGAACTCGAGGAACGCTCTGTTCGTTCACCTCGTGCTCGACCTGGCTTAGATCGTCGATCGTAGACGTTCATTGATCGACGCTCAGACGCTGTTTTTTATTCCTGCCTCGTCGAAGACATGAGTCAACGTTGCTCGATATCTAAAACGATCGCCGCGAGCCGCGTTCCGCTCGTTCGATCTCTCGAACGCGTGCGAGTTTGCCTGCACGTTTGTCGCACATTTTCGTCGAGGTCTCTGCAACCGTGTCCTGTTCCCATAAATCGTACGTTTAGAAAAGTTCTGCGGGTTAATCCATACCCGCGCGCATCGATCCGAGACGATTATTATCGCGCTGTTATTATTTTCACTAATAATAATCGATATTTCATCGGCGCTATTTAAAGCAACGTTCTTCCAACTGTAAACACAAGATAATCTGCCGGTACATGGCCGTGCACGTAACACCGTCAACGTCGCCATCGTTTCGAAGGCATCGCGTACCCCGACCTTCCTCCCATTTCCTCCGCGTAATTTTCGTCCTATGATTTCGAAACGAACGCGAACGACCGAAGGGAATCGCGAGGAACTGCGCCCCAGAAGAGTGGCGAACGACCGCCATAGCGATCGGGGGGCGATCGTCGGATAAAAAGATCGTCGTATCGGCGTCACGTTCGTTTCCATTCACGAATCGGTAGGAACGATAAATCACGGTTATCTTGGGGCCAGCTGGAGGTTGCTCGTACGGATCAACGTCACGTTGCAATAACGGAACTACGTCATAAATTAGCGAGCGAGCGGCGGCCAGGTAGCTCGACAAAAATTTCCTGGCCACCTCGCGTCACACCGGTTTCTCCCGTGCTCTCGGCACCGTTCCCTTCCGCGCGATCCAAGAAGGTCAAGTACTTTCCACGGACGACCATCCTTCCGGTTATCAAATCGACCCGTATCGATCCCCTTTCGTCGTTCACCCGTATTTTCCCAACGTTAATAGACTCCTTCTTCGATCTAGAGAAAGGGACCAGAAGCGACGAGGTGGAAGCGAAGGAAGAGAAGCATCTCGCGTCGGTGGATCGTCGGATGGTGGTAATCCGGGCGAACCAGGGCGTGGAAATCTAGGTGGAGGAGGAAAGATTACAGGCGACGCGCGGTGATCTCGATCGCGTGGCAAGGAGGAAGATCTAGGGGACGGTTCGTGGACGAAGAGAGAAAAGTGCAGGGTAGAAGTCGAAGACGTTGTTACGTCGGAGGAGCGAACGTTTACACGGTCGTAAAACGGCGACACGGAGGGGGTTTTACATGCGTCATCGTCGTGCGGGTACAAATCGCACGCGACCATACGCTTCGACGACAGTACACGTGCGTAACGACGGGCTCGATCGCTCCTGCGAGACACGGGGCTTCGATCCTCTTTCAAGGACACACGGTGATAAATGCGGTGCCGGAGATGACGTCCTCCGCGTTCTCCAAAATGACCACCCGGCTGGTCCTGCTGTGCCTGGTCGTCGCGTGCAACGGTGAGTACACATTCCGCTGCTACCTTCTGCTATTGTTCGTTCGTGCGTCATTCTCGTGCATCGAAATTACAGCGGGTCGTTTCGTCGGTCGTTTATTCGAGAAAAGAAACGACCGGAGGTTCGATGCTTCTCGACTTCGTGGTGCGACGCCCGGACGAGTCGGCACGGGGGGTTTTACGTTTAAGGGTTTCGCATGCGCGATTAATTCGGGAAACGTTACTCGGAATAAATCGCGATACGCGAAGGTAGACGATTGGAAATATTCCACGTTGACGAGGCGACGTTTTATCGACACATAAATTACACGCGTTTCACTTTTCCACGATGATAGTTTTAAAAACACACCGCGTGACGTAAATGTTTGTACAAGATTAAATAGTTTCGCGCGTGCTCATCGTCGGCTGGCTTCCCGACGTATTCAAATCTGCGCGTCAAATTGCTACCGGAAAAGATCCGCGAATTATCGGGGAACAATGGAATTACCATGGATAAGCGTTACGCGCACGACAGACGAGCGGCTACCGATTAATGTGACCGCGCGGCGACAGGGATTTATCGGGAATCGAGATTACGAATAGCGTAATAACGCCGAATTAATATGCTGCTAGCCGTCATTTTTACGACTTCGAAGGCCTTAACCTCGACAAGGGCCTCGTAGCCTTTGAGTGCCATCACCGAGGTTGCATTCCAAATGACCAGAGCGAGGGCATTGGTTCTTGCTGTCACTCGCGCGTAATATTTCGCTATCGATCCAACGTCCAAGCTCGTTTCGACCTACAACCCATAAACGATTTACGTTTGCCGTTCTCGGTCACTCTCCTCTCTCGATCCTGCACCACGACTACCACGCGATGCGCTCGCCAACGATGCCAATATTCGATGGAACCCGAAAATCTTTGCCTCGGCTCTCACGCGAGGCCCAAATTACCCAAGCTCCCTTCCAGCGTCTCTCGAGCGGTACCCCGAACTCGAAAACGAGAACTCGAAACCGCGCGGAAACCGATTCTTCGACGGTTGGTACCTTGACAGTGAAACCGACTCTCAAGGTGATGAACAAACTCCCCTGCCGCCGTTTTCGGGACCACCGTTTCTCTTTCCACGTTCGCGCCGGTCGCGACGAGTTCCATTAAAAACGGGGCACGTGCGCCACGCGGTCGTCTGGCCAGGCGAAAAATCCGTGTTAACGGGTTCGATTCACTTTCGTCGGCCGTGTCGCGTGTCTCGCCCGAATAACCAGACGTTCGGCGATTTTCGCCTGTCGCGAAACGCTCGCGAAACCGCGAGCATCTCGAGCTCGCAGCGCTCGCTGCCACGCTCGCTGCAACGTTCGCTCGCGTAATCAGAGCGAGACGCTGGCCATCGCCTGCTATCGTCCACTCTTTGCCGTTGCGACACTCCTGACTCGGATGGAATTAGAGATGCAATCGACCGAGTTGCACGGAGACCGACGCCGTCGCCGAGCTTCCACGCAGAGGACTCCGCAGGATCGAGTCCTGAACGCGTAATACGAGTTGGTCCGAGAAGTTGCGGCGATATCGGAGGAATGAATGAAACGTCGGGACCAAGTACGCTCTGCGAACTGTTTTATTTGGGTAACAGCGTGCCACGAGCTGGGTTTTAAACGTGGATCGCTTGATTTGGATAGCTGGATCTTCTAATTATTCCGGGCAGTGTACGATGTACGTCATAGCTGACCCTGTTCCTGGGTTTGTGGGGCCTGCTCTGGTATGTGAACTTGAGTCAGTTTGTAGAACAGTTTGGAACGGATGGTTGTAAGATATTCATTCATGTCGATGGTGTGGCGTTCGTGTTTACCGGGAGGAAGATTAGCATACAGGCGCGTTGCCACGAGTCCGCGAATTCTTCTAGTCGGGACGGTGGAAAATTTGTAAAGGAACGCGAGATATTATAAGCGCGATAAGAAGGAATCCAATAACACAGTTACCAAGTTCCCGTGAAGAGGTTTGCATCTCGACCACGTTCGCTACTGGGAGCGATGCAAATCGAAGCGATCGAGCGTAAAGAACTCGAGACGATCTTGGACCATGCACCGTGAATCACCGAAGAAAGAAGAGCCCGTTCGTTTACTCGTTGGAAATACTCTCCTCCGTGTAATCATCGCGTCCAGTCATTATCGTGCGACGTAAAAAAATAAAAGGAAAGAAAATTAATCGCCTTTTAACGCGTAATGTCCCCTGCAAATGTCCGACTACCGATACAGCCACGAAATTAACCGTAGACGGATCTCTCACTGGTATAGCTCGTAAAACCTATTAAGGAGAAAAAATATTTTCCAGCAGAAAAATCGGAGGAAACGCAAAGACGAAGGAGAGAAGCGAAGACGAATAATGAGAAGTAAAGAGAAGTAAAGAAAAGGAGAAGTAAATACGAGGAGCGAGAGAGCAGCCGGTCCGTCCGGCGATAATTGATAACGAGGATCGATTTCTCGTCCAAGATGTTTAATGGACGTTAATATGGATCGGTCGCAGGTGGATAGGATCTAGTATCGGCGAGTTTCGGCGGCGGTGGATTTTTGTCGATCGTTTTTCGACGCCTTCTCGTAAAGCATTCGTGGCCTGGCCGAGGAGCGGCGTGCTCTCGGCCCGAAAGAACTGGTTCTTCTGCGGAGGGTGGTTAAACTCGATGCAATGCGTGCATTTAGTGAAACATCGCTCTGGAATGCAAACACGTGGGGAAGGGTAGGAACCTGCATGGGAACTATCGTACGATTCTTGCGTTACGATCCACGCCGCTGAATTTTATGCGTTCCATGGACACGCTCGTTTCGCTCCTCGTCGAGCTAGCCTCTTTCCACGGATTTTACGTAACTGCTCGTCTATTTCGGATCGTTCGCAGATCTTCCTTTTCTACGTTCTCGTACTCGTATCGCGTTATGCGAGGAGTCCTCCGCGAATGCGATTCACGCGTCCGTCCCTCGGACCTCGATGCACAGCGGTTGCAATGGGAATTATTTCGGATAGGGAACGTATAATAATTGCACGTGGATAAATTAGGCAAACTAGTCGTATGTAAAGAACACGCTGGAACGATCTTTGATTAATAATCGAAACGGGTTAAGTTTCAGACTAGGAATGGTGTCGGTATCAGGACCGCAATAATTCATGACTTTCTCTTTGTTCGTTAGAATTGTGTTCCCATAGTGGATTTAGATCATAGAGCTACCAGATCCTCGAATTTGCTTCGGTGAATTCTATTATCCCGTTAAATCGTAATTTGCAAACGACGTAGTTTAGCCCAACTGCCATCGAAAAATGGCGGTGGAATTCTCGCGAACTATAACACCGGTTCAAAATGCTCGGAGATGAAGCGCGTTCTCGCGTATCCTTGACACGCTCGCGAGAATTCTCTCGTCAGGCGTGTACGCCTCGCCGTTTACGGAATTCCTCGCCTTCCCTCTTCGCGTTGGCCGCGCGTCGAAAACGCATGGACGAGCGGGCGCCAGGAAAACACAGCGTTACCAACCGGTCGTGGAATTTTTATCCGCCCGATCCGATACCGAACTTCCGCGCTGCGTTTACGCAGCTTCTGAAAACAAGGCGAAGACAAGGGGCCCAGCGCGGGACCGATATTTCCCTCTCGGCGCGGTCACGAGCCACTGCGCCGCGGCGAGAAAACGGAAGTGCGGTTCGTTGGGGTTTCCGGGGTTGTTCCGTGCCAAGGACAACGCCTCCGTCTCGCATGATGGAAAATGCACGGAAAATGCAATCGGCGAGTATTCCGCGAACGAGATCGTCGATCGTTCCCGCCGCGACGCAACGTCAACCGATCGAACACGTAGGCTCGCCGAGCTGATACCGGTTTCGTAATACTTCTCGAGAAGCAGCGCGAGATACGAACAATAGATAGAATTGCCCGTGAGAAACGCGCGGCGAGCGAAAAATACGAGTATGCTCGCGGACGAGAAACGGCTGATGGACAATTTCGATGGACCGAAAATTCGACGTCGTTGCTCGATCTTTTTGGGATTCATCGAGCACTCGATCGTCGATTACTCGAGCTTCCAAGGTTCTCGGTTCAATTTGTCGAAACAATGGAGGTTGGAAGCTCGCAGAAGTACCTCTAAGTACGATCTCGGTACAATGCATAAACGATATGTTCGCGTTCGTAAGGAGACGTACATAAAGTAGATTAAAGTAATTTGATCTGCACGGGTCTCGATTTAACCGGTCTGCCTCGGCGCCGATTAAGCCGGTTAATCGAGATCCCGCCGCATTAACGTGCCGCTCTAGAGCACGTGGAAGCCCGGGAGAATTCGAACGGAGAAATAATCGCATTCTTTCATAACCGATTAATTCGCCAAACCAGTACTCGTCTTTCCTCCGATTAATCCATCGCTCTACCTACTTAACCTCGCGGATCTCGAGTGGACGCTTTTCCCATTGGGTCGCTGTTCGAATCGGTTTGAGGACGCGTTCGGAACCTTTCCAGGAAACCTAACCGTGGCAATCGTTTCCTCGAACGGTATTGCTTCCACTCCTCGTCGTCGGGAATGGAAAGGGTTTCTGGAAAATGAAACTAACGTCACCGTGGCTCGCGCGAAAAACGGAAACGCGAAGGAAGGAACGGTTTAAAGCCATCCTTCCTCCGTTTTTCGCCGAGCGCGATAACTCGCCGCTCGTATAACAACGCTCGCTTCATTCCCGTGCGTTGAATTACGCAGGCCAGATAAGACACGTTGCGAGCGTCTAAAAGAGCAAAGTGGCTCGCTTCCGCCGACAATTAACGAGCCTTGCGACGATTATATTGCTCTAATCGCGCTCACGTTTCGTTTCCTCCGTTTCGGTGATCTATTATCCGGAATTCTCCGCGGAAGAATTACGCACGCGTGTGACTTTGCTCGGCGAGAGAAACCGAGAGCTCGATGCGGTATTCCCCGGATACCGTGGCACGAATCGGTACGCGCACGGAAAAGCGCGATACCTGGAACAAGGACTGAGAGGAAAACTCGCGGATAGTGATTAGTGACTGACCTCGCGTCAGGAACGATTAAGCGGATTAGGCTATCGGGAAAATATGCGCGTATGTGGAAAGGCGCGACAATCGGTTCGGAAGTTTATCGGGAATATCCGAGATTACGTCGAGCGATTATCCACGAAGCGACCGTTCCGCGAAGGATGGTTTCTCGAAATCCTGCGGCAAACACGCGCGTTCGAGTGAGTACACATGGGCGAAAAATGCTAACCAAATATTGCTAAACACGCGTGGAGCTTGCGCATTCTTGGAGAACGTCGAGGCAGTTTCCATGTGTCACCGATATCCATAAATGTACCAGGTGTTTTCTAAATACTTTCCAAAATTCAGTTTCTCTGACTCATCGTCCAATCATCGTCGTCGTTCGAAGGAACTCCGGCTGGAACTCTGCAACGAGATCTCCGTCTCGTTTCCAATGGCGGAAAGCTCGACAAAATGGCAACGCCCAGCGGACGTATTTTGAGTTTCACAACGTCTCTACGTGGGAAAAGAAATCGGCCTGGTCTCTCTAATTGTCCCCCCGGAGACATCGACGGCAGGTTAACGACCGTGGTTGCGCGTCCATCGGCTCGTTCTTAATTACGGAACGAAATCCTCTTCGACGCGGTCGAATCCTCGTTTTTCTCTCTCCCTCTCGCCTCTCGTGGCCGCTCCTCGCCGCAAGAAACGGCTGGCCTTGTCTTACGGTCGATAATCTCGGGATGGGATTCCATTGTTGTGGAATTAGTCACGGCGAGACCTGCGAAGATACATCCGGGACGTACCTGGGCCAGCTCGAATTCTCCAAATGCCGATGTTTTAATCGGCAGCCGACCTCCTGCGGCCGATCGACCGTTAAACCGCTAATCGATCCACGAAAAGCCGCCTCTCGCGTGACGGAATGGCAAATCCAGGGAATGGTTTTGTCTGAAAATATCGATTTTGCGGTTCGAATCGCTGGGTATCGATGCATCTGTGACCCAAGGAACACGACCACGACGACGGCGTATAGCGATCGGCCAACGGTCGAAAATTACGTGGCGCGGTATCAAGGACGCGATGAAGAAAGTAAGAAAGTACGAAGAAAGTAAACGGTGGCCTTGGACTGGCTGAATGAGTACGCCGTGACTTAGATGCTGCTGGATCGCGACCGATCTTCCTTTTCCTTTCTTCCTCGCTCTTTCGCTCGAGGTTCGTCGTTGCACCGCCACCACGGTCATCCTTGACGATCATCGCGATACGCGAAGCCCCTTTGCTCTTTCCTTGTAACGGTAAACTTACAAAGTCATTTGACTAATTATGTTAAAAGCTAGGCGTGATAGTTTGTCCGAAACTCAGCCACGTTGCGTTTATTAATATTGTATCAGATGGTAACACCTGCACACACGATACTACCTTATGCAACGATTCTCACGGTTCACTGCCGTCGAGTCAAACGGCGAAGGATGCCGGCTGAACGTGTCACGGCTTCGAGCCATACTTTGAGACGCATAAAACGAGCCTAAATACTCGCAGGAAACGAGGAAGCTATGACTTAATAATCCATTGTATGGAAATCACGGTTATTCGGGGAGAAAGTTTTTCCACAAAAATTTCGTTTATTACCCCTCTTAGGCTGAAATTACAGGCCCACGTCAGCAACTTGCACGGATTTTACCGGCAATGTTAAATAGGGCACCGTTTCTACGCGATATTTTCGGTGCAGTCCGCTTTCGTTGGCGAGATATGCTCGAACTCGCGGAGCGATAATAACCATTACGAACTACGCGACGTGACGTAACCACGTAAGCCATTCGAATCGTCATCGTCATCGGCGCAGAGAGAAGGCGATTTCGCGACTACCCTAGGCCGACGTCGGCCATAAATCGCCGAGTTTATACGTCGCGGATGCAGCGCGGTTATATTGCCTGCTACCGGTGTGCCGGGGCAACACGTATCGTCGTAAAACCGCGCAGCCGATGAGTATGTCAATGCAAAGTGGGAAACGACCTTCCAGTGTCAGCGACCACCGTTGCTCGTCTTGAGGACGAGCTCGCCGCATGGCGAACGTAACGAGACGATACCAAGGACCAAGTTCGGCACGGACGCGTGTTACATACCGTGGCCACGTAGAAAGTGTGGAACGGTGCACACGGTGGCTCTTTCATTCAGAGAAATTCGTCCGTGATCGTTGAACGGTCAAAAATGGCCGACTTTCGATACAATTACGACGATACGAGAGCCGTGAACGCTATTTCGAGACGGCTCGCGCGGATTTTTACGTCTGGAGTCCTCCTTTCCAGCCTTTTAACCGCGGTTTCTTCTTCAATTAGAAGATTCCGGCGATACCGTGGAGATTAGGGAGAACAATTGCTAGGTGAAACTCGAAGAGAAAATGGAAAAGAAAGCGATAGGGGAATGGGAAACGGAGGAATTATCGAAATTCGATGGGTCGCGTATGAAATCGTGGAACGCGTTACAGAATGGCCGATTTGGTATTCCGCTCGCGGGGTATCGAGCCGACGTTTTACAACGCTAATTCCTCGTGGTTCCCCCCGTTTGACAAATATTTTATTATCGATCCGTCCCTGGTTCTATTTGCACATGGCGACAGACGCGCGACGCAAGGCGATTGTCTACGTGACTGTCGTAGCTTCCTGTCCGATGTGTCCTACATATATGTTCAGCCGAGTTCCTTCGGATCATGGTGTCGTTGGTCGTAACGCGGAGCCTGTCCGATTTCCGTTTCTCCTCTCTGCAAATTCGCAGAAACTCCACGTGCCAGGATCAAACACGTCTTCGAAGATTAAACGATAAAGATCCACCTCCTCGTCCACCGGGTGACTAAGCTTCTTTAAATAATGCCAGGCGTATGACAAAGTCGTCGAGACTCGGGGAAACGTTGCCCGAAAATGAATAATCAAATTCCGATAACGTTGTTCCATAAATCCTTCCGTTCCGCGATATCTCGAGGAACTCCCGTATGTGAGACCAGTTGGCAATTTGGAGAAACGTGATCGCGTTATTGATACGCAGTCGTCGTGGCATTCAAAATATTTGTGGAATTTTCGAGCACGTCTGGCAACGCGTGAGGCCATGTTCAAACGGGCCATTTTGATATTTCACTTTCCCTTTCCACCATCTTGCCGGACACGTTTCAAACGAGACGTTAGACCAACGAAAAGCCCGGGAATTCCGGGTTTCGTCGAATTTCATCACGATTTCCATGCCGATAATCTGTCGATAGGTGTACCCGTGCCAGAAGAGACTGATGAGGCTACCACGGTCAACGCGACGGCGATCAGCACGGTTTCCGTTGATCCCGAAATCCAGGGACACTCGATGGACGATATCCTGCCAGGAACCAAAGCTCCACCGGATCCGGTGACATTCGTGGACGTTCCGGAACACACGGAAACGGAACTCGGTTCGTCGGTGCTTCTAGCATGCAGAACCGCTAATCCTGTGGCCGAGTGCCAATGGTCCTGGCAACCTTTGCCACCGGTTCACCTGCCACTTCCGGACATCAGCGAAACCCCAGCGACCAGTTAGTCTTTCATACGATGTATAATCGCTGTTGCGTTAATTTTCCATCGAAATTTGGATCAGTCGTAACGAATACAAGTGGAATATTCGTAAGCAGGACGTATCCTGAGAAGAGAGTTTATCTACGTGTTGATTCTGCGATTAAAGGAATGTTTGCCGGGGCCCTCTATTTGTTTCGATTACGACGATCTCGGTGATGAGTCAAGCTTTCGTTACAGCTCTGTTGTTTTCCACGGCATTCGTGTGTCGAGTATTTATCGGAGTTCTCTCGTAATTTATAGCCACCACGGTCTCGGTGATTCAGACGACAACCACGCCGACTACCAATCCGCTGCCGGTACGACAATTTCCTGCCTTCGGGAACAATAGCAACGACTGTTCCGTAAGATTCTCGAGTACGAAGCACGAGCAGACCGGATACTGGACCTGCGCCGCGAGAACTTCCACGAATGATCCTTTCACCAGCACGGAACCCGCTAAGCTGAGCATCGTTAATGAGCACCAGAGTAAGGAATGTTGATTGTTTCTCCTGTTCTGCTAAATCAACGATCAATCGCGTTCGTTTTCCTCCCCCGAAAACTCGTCTATCGATCGCGATTCACAGACCGAAGAAAAACCGAGGCGAGCATTAACATTCGTAAATGTCTAGGTCCCCTGATCGTGTTTGCCAAGCTCGACAACGTGGTCGAGGTACCAGCAGGATCTTCGGCGCAAATAATGTGCCAGATGAAATCACCTGTCCGTGAATGTCAATGGTCCTGGCGGCAGTTGAACCAATCGCAGCCGTGGAACCTTGAGGTGAAACGATTTCCAGCTTTCGGCAACGATAGCACCGACTGCAGCATTAAGTTCAAGAACGTGTTGCCGGAGCAAGAAGGATACTGGACCTGCGGAGCCAGAATCGACCCGAATTCCTCGTTCACGCAGTCGAATCCCATCCGATTTCTCATTTCGGGAGGTGAGGGTAGCGCGAGATTTTCATGAAATTTTTCATTCTCATTTAAACATCGTTTTTTCCGTGACTCTCGTCAACTCTCGTGAAAACGTTCGTTCCGTTTTTCAGTCGAATTCGTACAGTTGTCTAGAGGAATCCAAGTAGCGTCTGGGGAGTCCGTGCTGCTGAGATGCCTGGTGAACAAGCCAGTGGTGCAATGCGAATGGTCCTGGAGATCTTCCAACTCGAGTCACGAGCCTCTATTAGTGAAGAAGTTTAATCCTAACAAAGACGCCGATCACGACTGTTCAGTGAGATTCAAGAACGTCCTGTACGAGGAGGAAGGACTGTGGACCTGTGGCGTTCGATTGTCACCCGATGGAATTCTTCACGAAGCGCCACCTGCGACTGTTAGCCTGCTACCCACAGGTACAAATGTCTAAATGACCAAAGTTTCGAAGGACTTAGATGCACGCTTCTTTTTCCAATCGCTGGATAGGCAATTATTCTTGAAAATTCAATGAAACGCGGAATTATCAGGCGATGCACGACTTCCTCGCACGTTTACCCGTGAAAACGTGCTTTTAATCGGTCAATTTGTCTCGGTCCCTGTTTCAGCCAAAGTCAGCTTCGTTGAAATGCCGACGGACACTTCCGTACCGATTGGTACGGAGGCCACGTTGAAATGCGTAACGAGCAGCCGCGTGGAGAAGTGTACGTGGACCTGGAAACCGCTTCACGGAAACGAGCCGGAGATCGTGGCTCAGGAATACCCGAGCAATGGCGACCTTGGTAGAGACTGTTCGCTTACGCTGCCGAGGGTATATGCCGAAAAACAGGGTCAGTGGGCCTGTCAAGTGTCGATCAGTTCCCTCAACACGATGCTGACCTCGCCGTTCGTCAAGCTCACGGTGTTCGAGCAAGGTATCTTTAATTTCGTCGTTCTCACCTTCGTCCTCCATCGTGTCCAGATTTTCCAAGCGTCTCTAGCAACGCGTTATATTTCCAACGAGTGTTCTCTCTCTTCCTCGACTGATTCCCAGTATCGTTCGCTTCCAGACGAGGTGAAATTCTCAGAACTGTCTCAAGACATCCAGATATCAGCCGGTGGAAGCGTTTTCCTTCATTGCGTGACCTCCTCGGCCGTGGAACAATGTCGATGGTCCCTGACGCCGGTGAACTCGAACACCACGGTAGTGGTGAAGCAATTTCCGGCAGCCGGAAGCGAGGCCAGGGACTGCAGCGTGAGGCTGACGCACGCGCTAGCGGAACAGGAAGGACTGTGGACCTGTGGCGCCAGGGTACGCGGCAGACAGAACTACACGGACGCGCCTCCAGCCAAGCTGAGCCTCTTGGAACCAGGTATCATAGAATCTTGAAACGGATTCGCGACATTCCTTTCCTTTCACGGGTGAGGGTGTACAAAAAGTAATCGGTCATCGATCCACGGATCTGTGGTCGACCCATTCGCCTCGCGATATTCGCAGCAACGAATCGAGGCGTGGTCGTCGATCGGCCATAGATCCCGACAGTGTATAGCATGAGCGTATATTATGTATATATTAGCAAAATACGGATGAGTCGATCAGCTCGAAGTAGACGGTCGCAGGAAGTGCTCGGGATGCCGGAAAACGGTCGTCGAAAGAGATTCCTCGTCTCGACAAACCCGTAATTTGCTCTTCGAGGCTGCGAACAGGCGGACGTAATAGACGAACGTGTTGTTGAGCAAGGTCGAATCTGCTTCGTTGTTTAAATGACGGTCTTTGTCGAGGGAGAATCAACGACGATCGTCACCGAGATGTATCTCTTACGAAACCATAATATTAACGATCGTTCTGACGGTACGCTGATGCGTATCTTTGCATACTCTTCGCCTTGTTTTCCTTCGTTGCGTTAGACGAAGATCTCGCAGGAACAATTCTGAATTAACATTCCGCTCACACTTTTTTTTCCTCTATGTAGATATATGAAAAACGTAGAGTCAGGTAAAAGGGAAGGACTGTTCGACGCTGTTTTCCAGGCAAACATCCGTGTCTTGCAAAATACCCGGATACTTGGGCGCCAGGTGACTCATCCACTGCAATGTATACATGATGTATCGTATAACAAACATTAGTAGTTGTGATCGATATCGTTTGGAAGAATGTCAGTTGGGAAAACACACGGAAAACAGTGACTATCTTTCAAAGCGTGAGGCAAAGTCGATCGCGCTGTCATATGTATCGTTAAAGTCTTAGAGTGTAGAATTGAAGGCTGCGCAGGCACGATTAAAGGAATTCGTGGCAGGAACGAAACTAACGATCATCAATCTTGGTATCGTAGACGAGGAATCGATCGCGTCTAAGTTCTCCGAAGACTGTTGTGGGTGAAGGCATCGCGGTGGTGATGGAATCCGTATGACGTTTCAAGTTTCATACCGATGTCTACCTCTCTGTATGACTTAACAATTACTCATAGATCACGTACATATTGTAAAAGAGGTAGACACGCAGGCAAAATACGTCCGTTTCTTTTGTCAGCAGCATTATTTTTAAACGACATCCTCATTTGCGCATTTTCTTTCCTTCTTTCTTGCGAGGAACCTGTTGTCGCGTTTGAGAACAGCGACGAGATTCCTCGCTGGTTACCTATCGTGCTGTTACCCTACGTTTCTCATTCGATCGCATTTCCATCGATTAGCATTAGATCCTCCTAATTTATCGTTGTTTGGCCTCATCCGTTATTGTTTCCCCTCGCAATTCCTTGGTAAATCTGCCCGAAGATTTATTAGATCGTTGTGCCCAGGGGCTAGCCGAAGCCCGGCAATTAACGAGCGATTAATAATGGCGTTCGTTTTTCTCACGAGACACTTGTATCGTTGAAAAAACGACGCTAAATAACATGTCCAGCAAGATTGCTCCATCAATAACAATTATTTCATCCGCACTATTAAATTCTCTATCTTATTTGTCAAGCATATACGCAGCATGTTTCTGTGCTCGCTAAACTATATTTCAAGCGTAATGTTTTTTTATCCCCGTCGTTCGCACGCTTAAGAAGCGCACCTCTCTCGTTAAATAACATCTATCACTCAATGTCATTCACCCTTTCTTATTTATATGCTCAACGGCAGGTCTACGCTCAAATGATTTCGCATTTAGCATAGTTAGTAGCCGCGTTAGTAGGTACGCGAAACCGTATTGTATGTGTAAGCCTTTTCGCGAGCACTCTGGCTACATTTATTGTCATTCCTCGTATTATTTATTGTCGAAAGTCACTATTGACAGGGAAAGTGCTCGAGCTTTGAAAAAACGCTCACCATCGAACTTCGGAACTTCGGAACTTCGGAACTTCGCTGACTTATGGATCGTTGAATGGTCGATTCGAGATTCTTCCCTTCGACCTTTCACCTTCCTTTTCTTTCTCTTTCTCTTCTTTTTTCCTCTTCTTTCTTTTTCTTAATGGATCACTCGATGGGCTCGGAAGTTTTTTCAAAGCAACGCTGATTAATTCAAGACGTTTTGACGAACAGCAGAACAATTCTTCTAATTGCCCTGCTGCAAGTAACCAGGGAAAAAGCGTTCGTGCTACTCGTTCGTTTTCATACGTAACGTTGGTTCCGAGACGCATTAGCTAGTAATTATTTAAAAAAAAAAAGACTACACGTAGGAAGTTTTAACATTTAAGGCTAAGAATATTTATTTGTTAAGCGAAGTAGGTCGTTTAAGAGACTCCAGTGTGCTAATAACGATTAGACTCGTCACGGAACCGTTAACGAATCGGTTGGCTGGTCCGTGGCCAACGTGTTGCTAAACGAGAAATCAACGTACCGATGACACTACAAAAACTCCATGATGAAACAGATCCCTTTCTTTTTTTTTTTTTTCTTTCTTTTTTTTCCCCCTTATTAGATAATACGATACGCACTTACTGCATACTCATTATATCCAAGCTACACGCTAAAATTAACGCTAAGTAGACAATTCTTACTGTTAAGCGTCCCGTTTGAGATGTTCACCTACGCTTCGGGCAATGTAACGTTGTCGTTGCCGTCACTCGATCGGCTATCACTACAAAATAATAATAATAATAATAATTACGTTTGAATCACTGTAATTTACTAAAGGCACAAAAGTGATATCCGCAAATGGTATCGATATTAAGAGGGAATTCTGATTGCGACGTTGTCGATCGAGCAACCCTAAGTTGAACACGGGTCTCGATACGCATCGCGTGCAATAATCAAACGTAGAACGCTCTCGTTCGAAGCTAATTAATACCTTCGTGTGCCATTGAGTTACTGTTAAGTTTCAAACGCGAGCAATTGAAGAATCTGCACCGGGGGTGTGATCGGTGGATCGTCGTGCGTTTCCGTGCGCGCTTGAGTGTCAGTCTCTCCGGCATTGTAAACCATTTCTTTAAATAAATGATAATACGAAAACGTCACTACGGCATTTATCATTCCCATTGCCTTTGATACTAACAGACGTACACCGAACATCCATGTTTTGTACCATCGGGGTGGAAACGCAGCAACGTTTTATACGTCTGATTAATATTTCTGGAAGTACAATAGACTGTGCACAGATGAATCATTTCAAGTAACCACGCTCTTTGCTACATATAAACACACATTACACGTCAAACATTGTTCAAACATCGACACACACTTATCATTGTATCCTAACAAAGAATATGCCATATGTGATACTCGCTTGTGCACAGTGTGAATACTTATACACGCATTGATACATGTTCGTTTCCGGAAGAATCTGCACCACCGAAGAAGAGACATCAACGCTTTCGGTGATTGGGATATAAAGCGAATCACTTGTTACATAAAAGATTGATGATTTTTAGAACCAGTAACTGTGGCATTGTGGGCTGTGCCCCATCAAATGGTCACTCTTTCGTGCAAAGTAGAAACCGAGCTGTCAGAAGTGCAATGCCACTGGATCCACGCGCCGAAAGTCCATATCTATCAGAATATGACTGGAAGCAAAAGGTAACTTTTTCCTTAACACGAGATTAACGAAGATCTTTTTAACTGTTCCCTCTTTCTTTTCCCATTCTCTCTTTTCTCATTTTTAGGCACAATATACAGATGGATTACAATACAGGTATATGTACTTTGGAATTTAAACCAGATCATTCAGATTTAGGGCAATGGACGTGCAAATTCACTACTTCCAGTGAAAATGCCGATGAAGAATTAGGAAGCGCGTCACTTGTTCTGTTGAATAGTCTGGCTGGTATGTATATTGTTAGGTTTATGCGCGAATTAGATCGTGCTGTTCGCTTAGTGAAAGTTATAAGTGAATATATATATATATATATATATATATCCTTTAATGGAAGCCTCGGATGATTGTTTTGGCTAATTGCTTTGAATTTGATATTTTAGATGAAAAGTTGGGATGGATAGTAGGTGCTCTGACAACTTTGATTCTATTCCTGATGATTATCATGGTTGTTTTAGTAGTTTGCAAAACACGTTTATTTGTCAGGAAGTCATCACGAGTTTTAGAAACAATTCATGTGTCAGAAAAGAAACAGACTTCGGAATTAAATAACGAGCACTATACTGAAAATCCAACGAAAGGAAATATACAAATTTCTGAGCAAGATGACCAAAATTTAACAAATATCGACAGCATCCTACCTAATAGAAGTCCACATTTATACGATCGCAATGAAAGATATAGAAAGTCATCAAAGGTGTATGAAAATATTCGAATATAAGATAACCCTACGATATCAAATCTAAATATTCGATACAATCAAAATTAATCTGTAATGCAAATAAATTCTATAAAAAAATATATATTTCTTATATCTTTTCTGATTCAAAAATATTAATAACATATATAATACTAAATGAAATATAATAATAAATATACAAAGTCAGAAAATATATTTTATACGATACAAAATTTTTTACTATAATTATGTATGTTAATAATCATTTAAATATTATTTAAAAGCATCCAATTGTGACTGAATTTTCTCTAGATTCTGATACAGATCTATGAGCTCATTTTTATTAAATTCAACTGTTACTTTAGACTCTTCCTCTCCTGTTAAATTTAATTGCAATAACGCCATTGGTCGCACATCTTTTTTAATAGTAGAGGATGCAGCCTGAATATTTAAACACCAGTTAATATCTTTAACCTAAAATAGCATAAATTAACATTAAAGGGATGTTATTATTCCTTATGATTGATCGTATCAGTGATTTGTCATTGTAACATACCTGAATTGGAAATATGGACATTTGCCTAAAATGATCAATTATGCCTTTACCATATGTAACCCATGCATTTATAAATATTTGAACTTTATCATCATCTGTTTTAAAAGTGTCTTTTAACGAGCTTTCCATCAATTGTGGTTTTATAATGTTGCAAGCAGCTTGTTTATAAATTAATATTACTGCATCTAAGAGACAAACTAAATCATCCTTATTTAAGTCCAACGAAATCAACAGTTTTTCTTCTTCTTCCTCATTGAATATTTTGGTATTAACATTGGATTGAAGTGTTTGACAAATACGACTTATTAATAAACGGAATTTACTACTGTCTATTTGATTTGCTATTTTGAGACCTTGTTCAAGTCTGAAAAATACAATGTTAGATTAGAAAACATTACACAACAAACACATAAAATTTGTAACAAAATTTTATCTGTAAATACTTTCTCAAAAAGATAGTACTAGTTGTAACAAATTAGTTTGAGAAAATTAAAAAATTTAAATATTACCGCGGTGTGACTGTGATCCAAGAAGCCATGTTATTTGACACATTTATAGGTTATACAATTATCTTGCGTATGAGAAGTTAAAAAAATCACTAAACATGATTTAATATTCTATTCCCAGCGTTAATCTAATTGATTAACACTACAATTTTTTAAAATATACAGTTTAATTTTATATTACGAATTATATGTACATTTTAGCTGGGTGTGTCACGACACAACTACGCATTTGACAATTCGACATCGACTAAATTATTTATATGCGAATACAACTTATACAAATACATATTATGATCAAGAAAAACTGAGCTTACATGAAATTGTTTTCATTTAATTATATTAATTTATGATTTACTAAAATATACTACTAAAATATCATATATTATAGCCGATTATAATAGTTGCGTATATACGCATTAGGCTTTAGTAGTGCGAATATACGCATTAGCCTTTAGTAGTGCGTATATATGTATTAATGCACGTACACATGTCGTGTTGTTATCGTGATCATTAAATTAAAGTTGATAAGAATTTAATGATTGTACGGAAAACATCGTGAAATTAGTTCAAAGTTCTCCGAAATTATTAACAATGTCTTTAAATAATATTGAGTACGACAAGGTAGATTTTAAAACAATTATTATTATATATTAGTATATTTCCTTAACATCTTTTTTATTTTACAGGAACATCCACGAATTTTAATTCCCGAATTATGTAAACAATTTTACGATTTAGGATGGGTCACTGGTACTGGTGGTGGAATATCTATTAAATACAAGTTAGCAATATTGACATATTATGTTAAATTTAATATATTAATAAACTAATACCATTACATTTGCAGAGAAAAAATTTATATTGCTCCATCTGGTGTACAAAAAGAACGCATTTGTCCAGATGAAATGTTTGTACAAGATATCAGTGGAAATGACTTAGAATTACCACTAGAACAGAAAAAATTAAAAAAATCTCAATGCACTCCATTATTTATGTGTGCATATAGAAGAAGAAATGCTGGTGCTGTAATCCATACCCATTCCAAATTTGCAGTAATGGTGACATTACATTGGCCTGGGAATGAATTTCGTGTTACTCATCTTGAAATGATAAAAGGTATAAAACGAGAATAATATATATATATGTAAAATGCGTAATATATAAAATCTTTTATTTATTCATGAAAATATGTAAACATTATATAATATAGGTATAAAAAATCAAAAATTAGGAAGGGCATATAATTATAATGAAGAATTAATAGTGCCAATAATAGAAAATACTCCATTTGAGGAGGATTTAAAGGATGAATTGGATAGAACAATAGTTGCCTATCCAGAAACTTGTGCTGTATTAGTAAGAAGACATGGTGTTTATGTCTGGGGTGATACATGGCAACAAGCAAAAACTATGTATGTGTTAATTTAGTATTAGTGTTAAAGATTTCTTTTTATTTCAATCTACTGGATATCTCTTATTTTAGGACGGAATGTTATGATTATCTATTTGACATAGCCCTACAAATGAAACTGAGTGGATTAGATCCAGCTGCAGTCCCAGAAAATAATATATCATAATAATATCTCCATTTATTATTTTTGTAAAACAATAAATTAATATTTCTATATATTTTACGAAAAACGTCGTATATGGATATATACATATATATATATACACATATATTACAGTATTAATTTATTGAATTTTTATGTCTCTAAATATCTAAATCAAATGGTTGGAACTCTCCTCTAATTCGTTTTGCCAATTCAGTTTCTTCTTCTTCTCCTAATTGACAATCTTTCCAATCACTTCGATCATCAAGATCTAATATTCGATCTGAAGCTAATACTTCCCTACCAAATTGGAGTGGAAAATCTCTTTTTATTCTATAATATAATTTTTCTCCACCTGGCAATTCCACATAAAAATAGAGAACACCTGGTTTTGCAATTTGCTGCAAATCTGCGTGTGGAGGTAATTCTGTTAATTCAAAATTGTTGCACTCTGCCATTTCCTAAAATAGAAGCATTATTAAGGTAAATACCAATATATTCTTAGAATATGCAAGTAATCATAATAAAAATATTTACTTCAAATGTTTCTTTCAAAGCTGGTGCTTGATTTTCATGAACTGGCACTACTTGCAACTGGCAATGAGATGTTTTAAAATTACGTTCAAAAAATACAGGTACTTTATTCATAGTGGCATAATATTTGGTTATAGCAATTTTGTACTGATCCATTTCTTCTTTTACTTCTTTTGGTAATATAGAAAGGCTCTGATGATGTGTTATTGGTAGAATTAAGAAATGATTTTCAACTAACCCACCTCTAGCAAGTGCAACGTAAATTTCTGTTCCAACTGATATTACTAAATGTTTAGAAACTTCAGGGCTGGATAAACAAAACCAGCACTTTGCTTGATCAAATTCTAGTTTTGGTCTCTTATGGAAACCTTCAGAAGATTTGGATCTTTTGGTAGTTTCTTGAACTTCCATATCGTAAAAGAACTGAGTATGCTTTGGTTCTAGTATTTTTAGAGATGGCTCATTTGATAACATTAATCTTGGATATGGGCTTTCTGTTTCATCGGTAGTTTTTGTTATTAAATCAGACAAACGAGTTCTATCAACAGGAGTGAGATTTAGCGCATACAACCATTTTTTCTTTTGATTGTTCATTACAGGTGCAAGAGCTATAAATCTTGTCGCAATTTCAATATTTCCATCTTGGAGACTTTGATTCCTGATCAATAATACATTGAATTAATAAATCCAACTATATCTTTCATATCGATATACTTTCTACTTACCTATATGGAGGTCTTTCATAATGAATTCCTTCTAATCCTGATACATGATATCTTGGTTTTATTTGAGCAGCTAACCATGAAATTAATTTTGAACCATCGTATTTGAAACTTGGTTTATTAGGATCTAAATTTGTAACACCAGCAGGCCAAGGGGAACTCATCAATATATCAATTCCACGAAAACTAGGTTGACCTTTTAAACAAGCCTGCTTAATCGATACAACATCACTTTCACTAAAGTAAATAGATTTTTTTTCTGAAGAATTATTTTCTATACCACTAATGTAAGCTATTTTAAGTCCAGAACTAGCAGTGTATAATCCACGTTTTCCAAGATATGTAAGATTTTGACATATTTCACAACCATCAACGTCCGGATAATTATTTAAATCAGCTTCATTATTAGCGCCAATAATATATGTCGGAACAGATATACTTTTCATACCATTTTTATACAATTCGAGTTCCGTATTGTTTTTGCCGAAAAAATTTCCGACACATAATAAAAAATCAAAAGGTCCGCTTTTCTTATTGATAGCTTCAACTTTATTAAATAAAAATTTAAAATGACCTTCTACGTCTCCACAAATTAATACCTTTTGTTTTTCAGTCATGTTTAATAATATAACCTAAATTTCAACAAGTAAATATATACACGATCAATACGACGCAATAATTGTATTGAAAATCCATAAATCGTATAACGAAAATAACTGTATATCGTTATTGTTTCAGTACTCTTAATTGTGTAAAAATAAACAATTTCATTATTGACGATTTACCGCGTTTTTATTGTAAATAAGAACACATTTTTGTTTGTATTAAATCACTAGTTCAATGTAGTATTAAAGTCCCTATATAATACTACGCAACATCGTGGAAGTATAAATAGATTTTCTATTCTATCAATCTTTAAGTAATAAAAGATCTTTCCCATGTTTTTTACAATTGAAAACAACGATATATTGAAAGATAGAGTTATAAAATAAATTACACTTCGGAATTAATAAATAGTTATTTATGCTAACATAGTCAGTAATAGTGGGAATGATATAACCGATGAAGTAAGGTAAGAAGGTTAGTCCATTTTCTGCAAAATACTTTTCTACAGTCGATATAGTCATTTGCCTCATTTACATTAACGTATTATCAACAATATCGTGAAAATGTTAACGATGTCAGTAGTACTAGATGATACATCTTAATTATACGTAAGTTCAATCGAAATTAAGTATAGAAAGAAAATTTGAAGAAATTTTCGTTTATTTGAATAACGTTATCAAAACACGTATATATTGAACATAAAACACAAGATTAGAAATTCCCCACCCACAAATCTGAAATCCTTCTATTTTTCACAAAAGTATTTCTTACCTGCAACTATTCGATATTTCGAAATACGTAAGAAGTCACGCAATACTACCCTTAGCATATAGCATCAGCTAAGCAAGGGAAAGCTGGAAACTGCCATTCACTGTTGTGAATTTTCGTGTGGTGGCATAATAATTTGGGCGTGAGAACTCGTGTCGGTGGTCCGAATAGGCCACGTCGTATCGCTAAATGACTAACATCTGGAAACGATTTCCACGTCGTAAAATCTCGCTGCCTACCTGCTGACCGTGCTCAGTTTTGCGTATATCATTAAAAATACAACCGTGACGAAAATTTAGGTACAACAGCCCAGCGTGTTACGCTTAATTAATTTCCCAGCAATTACCCGTGACGAGACTTAAAAAAGTGACTGATTAGATAGGGAAATTTACGGAGCTTCCAACAAATAATTAACTTCTAATCTTTATCCCCGGGAAATTTTCTACAAATACCTCCGATGGTATTCCTTTCGTGTTCATTTAAAATATGTTTGGCCGCGAACAATAGAGAGAAACCGGAAGAATTTATGTGGAGAACAGCGGAAACTTACCCTTGGGCTTTCTGGTAGCTAAAAAAGTGCAAATAAATGCACACCTTCACACAAAGCCGCGTACACAGTCACACGTACCTAAGGCTTTCGTATAACCTAGCCAGTTGCTGCGGTGCGCAGGAGTAATAAAAAGAGAAACACTAGAGGAAAGGACCGTTGACAAAGAGAGGCGGCAACGGAAGCAGCGGCGGAGATATATTATACGCGTGAAAGAGAGGGAGAAGGAGAGACTGTAGCAGGTTATGCCTGTGTTAGTAGAGTCGTGGAGGGGATGGTTACATAGAGTCGCCACTAGGCGTGGCATATGGGACCACCCAACCGACCAATCAGAGCAAGAGGCGTTATCTAGACGTATAACAATGCTTCGTGTAATACATAGCGCAGTGGTTCTCAATCGTCACCGATTCAATTTCCTCGCCGTATACGAACCCTAATCTATCAAAATTTGATATTTCCAAACGCAAACGTATCATCGTGCGAATAAAAACGATAAAAATAATTATTTTCTCGCGACACTGTCGTTTACGGGAAGAACTCCGTACGAACGATAAGAAAGCGGAACTTTCGCGTTGTCTTCATGAAAACCTTTATCACGTCGCGGTGGGATGAAACGGGGCTTAAGTACCGCCTACATTAGAAATCATTGACACAGGCGCAACTCGTGAGGTTATGCGGCTGCGTTGGTACGACGAAAGCTTTTCCAGAATCCGGAACGATAGAGGGAGGCAGCGAAACAAAGAGTAAGCGAGGGAGTGAGAGATGTCGAGCGAGTGGTGAAAAGTGAGACGGAAAGGGAGGCAGGAACAGAGAGAGAAAGATAGAAGAAAGGGTAGCAAGTTGGAGGAACGTCTACGCTCGGTGGGGAGTTCGGCGTGCACCGTGCATCCAGTTGTATACCTAAATGCGTACGGCACTGTTTTAATAGTACACACGCGTAGTCACGGCCCAATGAATTGATCCCGCGAGGTGCATCCCCCGGATAAAAAAGATGTCGCGCCATCTTTGAGGGCACTCCCGCTTCCAGAGGGCTAGCGCGCGCATTTTCGATCGTCGACCGTCAGCCACCGCATAGGTTTTTTCTCCAGCGACGTAAACGCGCGTGTTTAAAAGAAGTTCGAATTATGGATGAAAGAATCCGTAAATCGGCGTTATAAACCGTATAAAACTGTTACTAAAACTACGGCAGGAGAAATGTTGGGACCGATGAAAACATGCGATTTAAATATCGGTAAAATTATAAATTAAACGTACTCTAAAATATGTAGTATCTTAACGATTCGATGTTTTATAATCGTGGTATTTTGATATGTCAGTGCTGCATAAAATGACCGTTGTCTCTCTGCTATAACGGAATGACTGTTTAACGATAACTGTCACGAGTGTCACTTCGATCGCGTTCTCGATGCACTGCATAATCGAAAACGACGGTTTCCGGTTGCGTTCATCGTGGTTCCGTCGGATCGGTAAAGATGTGCCTGAGAGGAAGTGAGCAGTAATTTTAATCAAGACTCAGAACTGAACGGAGCCCACATGAGGAACGTTAAGTGTGAAAAACTGTGAAGTAACTTCTTTTTAATCTTAAATAGCGAGTCTCTAAAACTTTTGCAAGAAAATTTTGTAAATTGCCGGTACAGTTTGTAATATGGAATAGTTAACGATAGTGTAAAATAACGATTGCGAGTAACGATGTAAACGATAGGAATAGTTATTATGTAGAGAAATAACAATATTCAATGGGATTCCGTGAACGACTGAAGTGCATCAAGTACCGACGGCTTGATCAAAGTGTTCGCTCTTCGAGACGACCCTGTTGCCAAAATCACTTTCGCACCGAGGGTGACTAATTGACTAGCGGGTGAAACAAATTATGGGTTTATTCGAAGGTAAGTAAAACTTTCGGACTTACACGCTATCGTACTTTAATCGATAATTAGTTTCGAGGTAAGTACAAAATACAATCGCAAACATGGGCTAATTAAAGAGATAATAAGATAGTAAATTAGAATTCAAACTCGAATTAAAATTGCAAATTTACGCTTCAAATTTAAATTCAAATTCGAAACGAATTAAATTCAAATTCCAATAAAAATTTCAAACTTATACTTCAAACTTAAATTCAAAACGAATTAAAAATACCTTTACGTTATACGTGCTTTCTTCTCAATTTCGATTTCCTCCACGGTACCTCTGACTAGACGATTCTATTCCTCTATTTTGATATGTATCTGCCAGAGGAAAAACGTGCGAAAAAGGGGTAGGAAAGCAAAGGAGGGGTGCACCGATCGTGAAACCGCAAGACACCTATCTATTAGTCACGTCGATCGTTTCCAATCGCAGAAATCTATGCCTTATTCCAACGAGTCGATCGAAACGTAACGATTTACATGCACAGGTGTAATTCGAGCCGATAAGTTCGGATGCTGGCAAATTGTTCGTCTATATCCGTCGAACATATCCCAATATTACGTTACGGTACCCGCATGCAGTCTCATGGGAGACTCGAGAACCACGTTTTCACCCCTTTCTCCATAACTTCCTCGAGGAACCATATCCGGTACCCAAATTTCTCCCTCCCCTCTCCGATACTTCCACGATTTCTCGAAATCCCATTTCTATTGCTCGAATCTAATACGACCGGGATGCAAATTACCCAAGCGATATTTGCATCACGTGCCAGCATTCGACGTTTGACCCCCAACGAGCTCTCCATCGTGCGCGTTCCTATATCGATGAATCGAGAACGCGATACGCACGCGATAAATTAACACGTAACAGACGCGCGTGTCAGTTTTCACGCTTGTTCGACGTTCGTCCTAATCGTTTAAGTATCCCGTCGCGTCGTTTCGAAAACATTCCCCCGTAGAAAGGGAAAGGGGTGGGAATCGAGTTCCCGATTCCTCGAGACGGACGAACCCTATTTCGAGATAACCTATACGTGCATAGGTGCAACGAGTCGCGTCCTGCTTTCGGCGCGTTTAAACGCCGCTAAAGTAAATAGGCACGCGTGTTACGTGCCGTGACAAGGGGCGTGTCGCTTCCTAAAGTCATTTGTAG
>NW_016908802.1:0-43802 GCF_001483705.2 Eufriesea mexicana | reverse complement strand
GAAAATGTCCGGCTCTAGAACGTGATCCTTTCCCGTGTCCTGCTCTGGTACCCTTCCGTGGCCCACGGAACAGGGAAAACTTATGTCTCCGCGCAGCTGTCGCGCTAGCGTAAATCTCGCTGCGATCCGTCGCTGCTCTCCTTCTCTGTCTTCTTCCACCATCCAACAGGCTACCGAGTGTTTCGAAAATCTCTCTTCTTCTTTTCTTCGCGCAGTCGAGCACGTATTTCATTCGTAATGCTTAGATTCCCGTGTTGGGCACCCGGGGGACGTTCCTGGGCTGTTTTTTGTTCATTTAATCGCGCGGTTCTTTCGAGACAGGCTACATTTGTCGGTGTGGGTGGTATTAGGGAGATTAAAATGTTTGCTGCTTTACTTTTTTGTTTGGTTGAAATTAGTTTAGGGCACGTGGTGACGAAAGCGCCGAGCCTTACGAGCGATTCCACGAATCCGCGGCCTAGTAATCTCGGGACTTTATCAGAAAATAATAAAGGATCGAGTTGGAGCTGGAGTCGAGTGAGATTAAGATCGTTTATTTATTTCTAGGGCTCCTCGGCGTTTCACGGTTGAGCGACGTGTTAAATGTAGAACAATGCGTAGGTTAACTAACTATCGCTAGGAAAATGTTTCGAGTAACTAATAATAGCAGGATCGCGAGGCCGTGTGCCTTGGGCGGAGCGTGCAACATCCTGGCACGTGCGTAAACAACTCTTAGGTAATTTCAACTCAGTCACACGACACAATAGTCCCGAAATATTCGCACTTTGCGAACGCGGATTCACAGAAGGCTAAAAACGGTAACGTCGATGACATCGGTAGCCCCGTTCATCGTTATCGGTGACGAGGGAAAAATCTCTCGCGCCGGCTGCAACCCCTCGGTACAATGTACCATGCACGTCGGATCTAAAATTAAACTCGCGCCAAAAATTTATTTAGTCTGTCGCGTTGCCACGCTGCTATCGGAAACAAATCAAATTTGTCGACGTCGTTAAATCACGGCTTGGCCGTTCAACACCCGAGACCGGGAGAGCAAATACGGGGGCCCATAAAATCGCGTTCCTATACGAATCACCCCCTTCCCCCCCCCCCTCCGGGTTGTCGACGAATTTTTATGCCTCCATCGTTTTCCCTCCCCTTTCCTTTTTCTCTTCTCCAAAAGGAAACTTTCTTAATCGCTGAACGTATCGTGGACGACCATTTCTACTACCACTTACGTCTCCGTGTGCTGGGGGCACAATGCTGTTCTCTGTTCGAACCTCGCGTCGCTTTCGACCGGATTCCATCTACGAATTCAACACGTCACGGAGATTTCCGTTTTCCTACGCCTATGTATTTTATGTTGTTTTTCTTTACTTAAAATTATTGGTATGTGATCCTATTTGTTAACCCTTTGCACTCGAGAGGCGACTCTCAGTCGCCATGTAATCAGATTCTAAAGACCGACGATTTGTGGAATATCGAATAAAATAATTCTACGTTTTAATTTGTATACGATTTCTTATTTACCGTTTTGAAAATATCGTTCAGTTTATGGCAGAAAGTCTTGGAATTACTAGTTGTCTGCAACGAAAAATCGCAGAGTGCAAGGGGTTAATATGTATTGGAAAATGTTTTTCCTAGAATATAGGATTGGTAAATGGTCAACTGCGTTTTATTTATCGCGTAATAGCTGCCGTAGGCTCGATGCCGTAGATTATTTGAGTTAAAAGCCTATTATATGCCTGGTCCTACGTGAAAGACTGGAGATGAAATACCTAGTCGTCAACGTGTTAACTATCTTGGAAATTAATGATTGTACTTTTGAGAGACTCGATTTCCTCTTTATCGCGAAAATTTAGTTCCTCGATGTAGAATCAGTTTCTCGTGTTTTTCTCCATTTCCTCGTTGTTTGAAGAGGAAACGAAGGCGCGAACTCGAGAAAAGCGATCGCGATGATCTTTCGGAGGGACCTCGGTGAGGATCAGAGAGGCCGCAAACTGTCCAGCTGTTACACGGTCGTTTTGGCGGCCGGATAGGTGAAAACGACTTAAGCATTTCGACATGTGTAGAAACACGACATACGATACTTCCTCGGGGAGACCTCCTACTCTGCGGTCGGTGCTCGTCCGATTGAGATTTACGACGTTGCATCCTCTAAATGGCACGAGACCGCTGGTACACGCGTTATTGCGCTCGTTTATAGCGCAACAAGTAAATAAATTTCGCGCGACTAGTCAAGGGTGCCGTTGATTCGTATTTTTCCACCCCATCCGCTCGCGCAATTATTTATCTCGTAATTGTACTTTTTAACCGGTTTTATTCACCTGTTTCCTTCCTTTTTCCTCTTTTTTTCGGGGGGGGGGGGGGGGTGGAGGTGAGTATCTGCGTTGCTGTTGGTAACAATTATTTCACGGTAACGAAGTACGAACGTATCGTATGCAAACAGCGAAGTTGCACCGACGAGTAGCAACGAAGAAAAATACGAATCTCGATTATTTACCATCTTCTGAATAAAACACGAAGAAAAACGAGACTAAATAAAATAAACCGAATAAAAGGAGGAAATTCTTTTTTTTTTGATAAGCAAAGTATGAATAATGCATTGTATAGTCTGTAATACAAAGCGGAGTGACACGGACCACGCAACTTCAGACTTTGTTTCACCTTGAAACAAACAAAGAGCGAGAAAGATACAAAGGGGGAGGGGGCAGAGAGCGATGCCGTCCTTTACGTGAAATCAGTAACCATTCTCGTGCATGTAATTCCCACATGACTAAAAAGGGGAGCCGTGGTGGGGAGATATGTAACATCGGGACCCCGAGTGAAGCTCGAAGTTTAGTTTTGCTTACGACGACCTTAAGTTCCGCCGCTTGTCCTCTTGTCCTCTGACCTGACTCGCCGTGAGTCGAAGAGATGATACTGAGTCGTTACCTTCGAAAAAGTTCTGTGCCTTTACGTGTCACCATCATCCACGTGTTCCTCGAGATCTGAATACCCCGACATTTGGATATACTACATTCGCTATGAAAAGTGAGTACTCGTATCGCCTTTAAATCAACTGGTTGCCGTTATACCCTTACGCACAGTGTCGCGTAAAACTCCACTCACGTGTTCTTCGAAGTCATTGGACAGTGGACACTCCATAATTAAGAAAGAACGTTACTCCTAATTCCATGGAGAAACGATTTATCGCGAGAAGGGGTACCATTTCGCCATTGGCGAGATATAATCGGTATTTCGTATCGATTCGACTTTTCCTTTTTTCTTCTTTCTTTTTTGATGGAAAGAAATTTCTCTGGACGAAAGGAAGCGATTCGCGGCAATTTTTCTCTTTTCATGGCTGCGTGGTCGCGTTCTTGCGCTCCTCGAGCTACGACTTCCAATAATCCTGCTAAATTGCCAGGCCGGTCGGTCGAAGTTCGCTCGTGTATCGGGTTGGCTTAGTGAAACGGGAGAGAAATCGTTAAATAAAAGCGGCCACGGAGCTGAGGGTCGAGGGAACGCGGCGAATAGTAAAAAAGAGCAACGAGTGTCGCGGGTCGTCACGGCAGGCAACCCCCATCGTGGCTTATGGCGCACGGCCACGTGAGATTCGAGAATTTCGTCAGGCTCTGCGTTGCCTTTTGTCATCGACTCGGTCCCGGGGCCCAGTTCTTAATTCGCAACGGCGACAACATCGAGTTACGGCCGAGTAAATTAACTTTACGTCGCTCCTTTTTTTCTTTCTCCCCTGAGAAGCCTACGGGGTACGTACGAGTAATTTCTCTCGCCGGTTACAGATTATTTCAGGCGACTCGAGCATCTATTCCTTCCCGGAGAATTATTTTTGGCGGATATTAGATGGAGAAAGATTTCTCGATCAGCGAGACAAAGAATCGCGAATTTTTCCATCTCTTTCATTTTCACCGATCGTTATCCTCTGTTCCACGAAATAGGCTAGCTTGGCTTCGATAATTTCTTCCTAGTCGTCGACGAACGAACTCCAAGATGGGCCCCGATGAACTATAACTGTCCCGTTGCCGTTACACTCGTGTGCAGATTTTTATTGCGCGTGTAGTTGATGCTTACGGTATATGCAAGTCTGATTATGCTACAAGATGCATCGTCAGCATAACAGACATCCTTGTTATCGTAGCGGCGTCCAAGGTTACACCGTTGGTGCCTAACCGGAGACCGATTTGTTCTTTCTCCCACTTCTCCTACCTTTTTCTTTCCCCTTTTTTCTTCTTTTTTCTCTCATTCACGCGTTTTAATCGACGCGTACTCGTACACCAGCATCGCCAATTAATTTCATCTCCGGATAAATATCCGTATCACGGATTAAATACCTTTTTCAATCACGCGCGTGCCATGGAGAATTTATGAGACTCCGTTTGTTGATTACCCTGACGATGTTTCGCAATGCTTGTATGTACTTTGTATAAATAAACGTGGTTTAAAGCTCAGGTTAAACAGCGGAATAATATAAACCTTGTATCAGCGGCGAATTTAAATGGAGTTTTATCGAATCGCGGGGAGAATTTTCGCACGAGTGCATCGCTATTCCTAGCGATTTTTCGTCGCAAAATATCGCACAGTGCACGTTTCAGCGGAATGGCGCGCGAGTCGCTTTCTTCGTCTGCTTCTCTTCTCCACAGCAAAAGCGTCACGACCGTGAGACGAGTCGTGGCGTTTACAGCCGAATCGAATGGCAAAAGCAACGAAACACGGGCCCGAGACTCCTGCTCCGTTCGTACCGATTGCCTGTGTTCCATCGCGTATTTCGTTATAAAACGAAGCTTTCGTTTCCACGTATCGCGTAACAGGTCTACTAATAAAAATCGGGAACCGAAAAGGAGAAGAGAAAAAATGGTAAAAATGGTACATAATTCGGAATTATTGACACGGTATCGAAGAAGAAAGCGAGGAAAATTAGGATAATTCGTCGATAGATCAAACCTGGTTGGTAACAATGATTAATAATAACGATGATTAAACTTCGATTCAATATGGCCGACTCGGAGAGGCATTGGAAATATCGCAGGCTGACGGATATCCTTCGAGGTGTACCAGGAAACGCGCGACTTCGCTAGTCGATTGTTATACTTGCTCCGAAAGTGGCCTCGCGGATTCGCAGAAACACTGCAAATATACGGCCGCCCTTGGTCCCCAGCTTTCCTTTGACGTGCACCTCCTCCGAGCACTGATGTATACCTCGGGGTGAGAGTGCAAAAACGCGGAGGTGATAATAAGCTGTAAAGACTGTGAGACGCATCAGGAATGCGTGAAACGTTTATTCCCTTTAGGTTTACGAACGGCTGGATGTCGAGCACACAGGCCAATCATCAAAGTGGCAATATTTTAGCGAAATTATTACGTTGCAGGATGTCACTGATAACCTCGAGCGTGTTCTTTCTTTTAGCACCGGCTGGGCATTCGTTTCGTTGAGACATGGTACTAAAACCCTCTCTCAGGAGGAATGCTTTTAAGGCTGGAATAGATTATTAATACGCCCGTGTCTAATTAAACGATACACGCGGCCGTAATGAATTGGCTATACGCATTTTTCGATGTCCATCTTCCTTTTCTTCCTATCTCCCTTTTTATAAGGGAAGAGCGAGAGAGGAGGAATAACGTGTCGCTGGTGATTTATGCGAGGCGGTCTAGACGCTGCTTTACAAATATTTGTAGTAAACACTTCCTTCCTGATATCTTCGACTTCTTCTCCTTTGATTTGTGTACTCGATTTATATCGGTCCCTATATCATAATTCTTGCGAGCGTCAGGGTGGCAGCCCCGGGATAATGGATCACGGGAATCCGTGGCGTTCTGCTTTTTCCCGGTCCGATTTAGACGCGACGATGATTTATTCGGGATTCCGTGGACACTGCTGTAAGCAAATCTTTCCAACTGTCATAACGCTTCGTCTCCATGAGCGAAAAAGCAACGTGGAAAGAAGAGACGCGTGAAAAGCATCGGAAACACCGACTCGCCAGTTACCGAGACAAACGTTACATTACTTTGACGTACTGCGAAAAAGGTGCAGAAGCAAAAGGAAAAGAAGACGAGAGTTATCTAGAAAAACCGTGACGTCAATGAAACAGCGAGCAAAGTCGGGTTACTTGGACGACAGCCAAAGTATAATATAATTGTACGTTAATCTTGGCTCTGGACCTCGCATCGTCTCGAATAACACCCTATTTAACACCGCTTCTGGCGATTTTCAAGGACCCCGAAATTCTTCGTTAATTAAGGTCGCGTAAAAATTGTCCTGTTACGAGATAATACGCTTCCTTTCGTATTTACTTTCTTCGCAATTTGAAATTCAAACGGGCCGGTAGCACTGTGACAAAGACCCGGGATAAAGTCGTAACGCTGTAACCGAACACGGTAAATTTCCACGGATTTCCACGCCGGCAAATCGTCAGACGTAATTGGAGAATATTTTTCCTTGCACACGCTCGTTGCAACGATGCGTCTATGCAAGCGGCGTATGTAGGATGTTATACTTTGTAGAGTGTGGCGTCATTCAACGCAGTGTACGTGTCCAAGTGGAAAACACAGGCGACACCAATTATCCATTTTTGCACGGAATTATCGCCGTCGACCGAGATAACGGTGACCATGCTCGCGCCGCAGTGCAAATCGTTTACAAAGAGAAGACACTCGAAAAATACCATCGAACTTGGAATTTCGCGATGGCCTTGCTCGTTATCGCGCTACGAAACATCTCTCAGATCACAATAATAAACGAACACCGTCTATTAGCAACAGCCAACCCTCGCGAATTCCTTCGCGAATTTTCATTCTCATTTTCACACCCTTTTCCAGTGGAGGAAAGTAATTACGTCTAAGATAACGTCGAATGTTCCTCGACGAATTATCGAATCTTAAAACGCCAACATGGACTTTCTCTGTTCCAAGTGCGATAGTGTGCCATGGTACGATAATGTCGTCTGTAAAGGTGAAGAGAGAAGAGAGAGGAGAGATCTCGGTATCCTGGCGCGGTCAATGCGAGCGCATTCGTTTGCTCCAGCGAGCGTGATCGGTCCCATCGGGGATGACATCGCGTACGTTGGGTGGCCATTTTAGAGGCACGCCTGGACGATCAGTCACACTTAACGTCAGCACTGAAGTGACTTAGTTTAGGGCTGTTTAAGGGCGGGCTGTTCGCGGATGAAAAGCTGGGGGCCTCGCCCATTCGAGACCGTCGGGGGTGCGAGGCTCTCTCTCCCGTGTAGTTCGACCGTTTCTACCCTCTCCATCTTCTCAACGAGGTACCAACTAACAACGTGAATGAGAGGGCTGACTTTTCTGCTAGCCAGCCTTTCCCCTCTGTTCGTCTCCCTCTGTCTTCCTTCCTCCCCATCTATCCCTCTCTCCCCCGTCTTTTTCTCCGAAAGCACTTCGAGAACTATATCGTCGTTGCACCAGAGGACGTACACACACGATCTCGCGGAAACGTTTCGCTGCTGTGCACGCACACGTCGTCTTTTGGTGGTTCACGTGCAACAAGGGCGGCTTTCTCACGCGCGACGTTTCCTCTTCGTCCCGAAGGGTTGTTACATATATTTTTTTCCTCCGCCACGAGGGAGCAGATTGCCGTTACACTAATTGTTACTCGTCGTTTCAGTCGGACAAAATACCCCCGTTTTGCTTCACCCCACAATTAGCGATTCCTCGAGACGATAGCTGAAACTCTTTCTCCTTCTGTCTTCGCGGAAACGCAATTTGTTCGAGTACGCCACCTATCTCGGGAAACGTCGAATGCTGGAAAAAATTCGTCGTCCACAGCTTCCAGCTATGTACCTCGCGTGACAACTTCGAGATTAGGTTGTTGCCCTGCTACGAGTTTGCAGACCTACTTCTCGCGTTGCAGCGTCGCAAACCTGGCGTCTAAACACGCCGGTCGAATTCGCGATCGATAGTCAATCCCCGAATGCTCTTAAGTTTCTTCAACTTTGATTCCAGAATGCTGTTGGAGGAACCTCCAAGTTCCTGCGGTTATTTACGAGGAAATTTCAAAAATTTCATCCAACGAATACCTCCCCCGAATTTCCGCGAGACGAGATCGACGAAGATAACGTTTCCACGATGATAAACAGTTTCTCCCCCGTGGTTAGCCACCTCGGAGCCGAAACACGAGCACACACGATTCGTGACGAGAAATCGGGTTACCATGTTTCTTTTAAATGAAAGCTCGGCTAATGCAATGAGATCAGCCAGCTTGTCGCGAGAGTGTATCAACGCTGGCTGGAAGACGTAGAGAAATCCGAGGTGGGCGATTCGAGGGTAAGCGTGGTACGGGGGAGGAAAGGTGTAGGATTACCGACTTCATACGTTCCACGGTTGGCTGTTGTTTGTTGGGTCCACGAACAACATTGTAAGTAAGTGGAGTACGTAGCCGCGAGACCATGGGGTCATGGTGGCCGTGGCCACGTGTTGTACCGTCTACGTATCAAACGGGAGCTACGTAAGAGCGCAGATATGTCAGCGAGCGAAGCGTAGACCCGTCCTCGCGATTCTACATGCTCAGCGGAATGGAAGAGAAAACATGGCTCGTAACGCGATTTAAACGAGTCGCGATTCCGAGTATCCGCGTCTCCACGTGGAATCGCGGACTTGCGATACAAGCAGAAGATCAACGTACCTTAATCACCGAAATACTTATCATCCCATGTTCTACATAACAGCTACCTCACCAGTTCTTCGAAGTGGCTTCCTAGAGTAGAGCTCCGATTTTATCTATTCAAGATATACCTGTATAGGTAATTAAAAGTGGTTCTAAGTTAAAAATTCAAAGGAAACGATTTTATTTAGATTGGATCCCGATCATTGACCAATTTCTATAGCACCACGGTGCCGAAACTAAGTTTCATTGAGAAAGCAGATCAAAGATCTAGTTAGGCGTCACGTTAAAAATATAAGATGTATGAGAAATGTCCAATAGAACAGCGAGATTCGAAACAATCGCATTACAACGTACCTTAATCACTGAAATATCAATCATCCTATGTTCTACGTAACAGCTACCTCGCCAGTTCTTCGAAGTGGCTTCCTAGAGTGAAGCTCCGATTTTATCTATTCAAGATATACCTGTATAGGTAATTAAAAGTGGTTCTAAGTCAAAAATTCAAAAGAAACGATTTTATTCAGATTGGATCCCGATCATTGGCCAATTTCCAAAGTGCCACGGTGCCATAAGTGAATTTCGTTGAGGAGAAAGATCAAGGATCTAATTAGACGTCACGTTAAAAATGTAAGATATATGAGAAATATGCAATAGAACAGCGAGATTCGAAACGATCTCGTTACAACGTATCTTAATCACCGAAATACCTATCATCCTATGTTCTACGTAACAGCTACCTCGCCAGTTCTTCGAAATGGCTTCCTAGAGTGAAGCTTCGATTTTATCTATTTAAGATATACCTGTATAGGTAATTACGAAAGTAAAAGTCTAAGTCAGAAATTCAAAGGAGACGATTTTATTCAGATTGGATCCCGATCATTGACCAATTTCCAAAGTACCACGGTGCCATAAGTGAATTTCGTCGAGGAGAAGGATCAAGGATCTAGTTAAACGTATACCTGTATAGGTAATTAAAAGTGGTCTAAATCAGACATTCAAAGGAGACGATTTTATTCAGATTGGATCCCGATCATTGGTCAATTTCCAACGTATCACACTGCCGAATCTGAGTTTCATTGAGAAAGCAGATCAAAGATCTAGTCACGTTAAGAATATAAAATGTATGAGAAATGTGCGATAGAATAGTAAGGTTCGAAACGATCGCGTTAATTCGGGAATTTAAGCGAAAGCACGGTAAGCCGTGGACGAGATAAACTCGCAATCAGTAGCTCGGACGTCTTTGTAACGATATCAGAATGGAAACGGGGGCCGTAGCTGGTTGGAGAACCGTGGATTAATATCGAGTGTACCCTATAGTTTTTGAGCAAATATGCAAGATCCGTGTGCGCGGGGGAATAGTGACAAAGATAATATTTGTTGAGATTTACACGCGTGCCGTGCCGACGTTATTTTCGTACCCGTAATACCGGCGTGTCTTCCGTGATCGAGCACACACCGCCGCGCGTGCACGCGAGAAATCGCACCGGTTGTGTTCACGCCACAAATACGCGCTCTATGAAAATGTTGGAACGCGCAACCGTGAATGAAAATAAATCGGCGATTATTCCGTCAATTCCGGTTTTCCATCGATAGGCGCGACAGAAACGTAAACCGGATGTACCCGATGCAAATTTTCCGCGTTTCCCGCGGCGCGCTTTCTGAAATGTTTCGATAAATACGTCAAACGCGACATATTCCACGATAAAATTCTGCGAATCGATCCTAAACGAAAGAGGGGGATGAACAAATTTCGCAATCCGGTTGTTCTCGTTTTGTACACGCGATTTGCAAGTGATATAGTATTCTCGAGACTGATATACGTACAACGAACAACAAGTCAACGGCGCCAGGGGATGTACAAGGGGGTTGACGTCTAGCCAATTCGGATGTTTGTTCTTTTAGCGGAATAGGTCCACGTTTACCACCACTCGTGTCGTATTTTTCGCAGAAACGTCGTGGTTTATGCTCCAACACGCGGTATGCTAATCGCCTAACACGAGCCACGATCGCGTTACATCATGGCCGGTCCATTCGCAACAGGAAAATAGTACCGAGTCCTCGATGAACTCGGATTCATTGATCTCTCTCGTGCATCTGTCTCGAGAGAGACTTGGGTTCGCATCTGAGCGAAGAAATCTCTGGAAATCCAGATCTCCAGCCAGAGCAACAAATCAAGCTCTGTCCTACGACCTAGAGCAACGACACGCACCAGTCAACCTTCGCTCGGGTTGTTAAAATGCGCGAGCACACTCTGGTCCGTTGTGTCGTGGGATCGGTGAATGGATTTTCTGTCCTGGCCAAAGGGGGATGATGAATCGCGCGTGTACCAGCCCCCTTGTCTTTTCGTCGAACACGAGGGCGTTCTCAGGGCGAACGGGGACGCAAGGCGGGGGTGTAACGGCCAGGAAAAAGCGCGCAGGGGATGGTTATGCGTCGTATCCGGCGACGAAAATGTAGGTGAGCCGATGTTAAGCCGTGGCAGAGTTGCAGGCTCGCGCACCCTCGAAAACGCATTGAGACGGTCACGAACGACAAGGACCAGCCGTGTCTCCAGTGTCCCCGCGTGTATACGAGCCCTCTCCGTGCTCGCCATCGTGATCGTTCGACGATGCTAATTCACGGTCTGACCCAGTATCGTGCCGCTGGATACGCTCCAGGAACGAAAACGAATCGATTCGCTGGGATTCCCTGTTCAAAGGACGTTGGAATTCATTAATTTCGATGGTCGCTAGGTCGACGGTCGCATTGAGGTGTCACGATCCACGCATTCCTGTTTCCTCAGATCTCGGCCCGTGATAGCTCTTTGAAAATTCGACGTCGTGATTTTGGGGTTGTTTGTTCGTAAAGACGTTAGGGGAGACGATAGACGTGTCACTGGATGAATCGAGGATTTTTTGGAAACGACAAGTTCCAGGGGGAAAGAAGACGGTATCGTGGATCCTCGGAACCTTCTCTTGTTTCTGATTAGTACAGGGTGTTTGTAAATACCGGAAAAACGTGTTCGATGATCGTTAAATAACCGTTGACAACAACATTTGCAGGTGGATGAAAAGTGCCAATGCTGTCAATCTTGTCGTGACGAAGTGTTGTTGAGGTTTGTTTGTTTAAAAACAACGCACCTTGCAAAACAGCGGAAGAGAATATCAATGCGTTTGTCTTTTATTTTCATAACAACGTTTGTTATTAATAAATGCGTTACAAATTGCTGGCAGAAATTCGACGGATTCTAAACGTATCCGATAGACGAGAGAGATTCCAGCTAATTTCCTAGTCCTAAATGAATCGGCTAGATTAGGTGGTAGATCCGTTAATTGAACGTCGGATTTGGACACCGCCGAGCACAAATTGGATCAGCATATGTATGCTCGCTGATTACTTATCGCGAATATCGATTATATACCTAATTATAACAGCATATAATAACCTATCCTGAAATGGAAAGAACCTTGCCAAAAAATTCCATCGATCGTTCCATGGGTATGACAGAACCATGACAAAGAAAAAGATTCCCCGTAAAACGACCGTTTGGAAGTCGTTCTGACCTCGAAAAAATCAATATTTATCATCCGATGACCTCGAATGACACGTTTCCAGTTACCCCGGTGTTTTCTCCCGACATCCAAATAATCCTGACCAAGTTAAGGTGCAACCACGAGGATGCGCTAGGGCTCGCAAGCAAACTTCGTCTCTCTCTGTCTGTTTCGGACCGTTATATCGCGTCTTAGCCCTGGAAAGGTGCGAGGATGACGAGAGACGAAGGGAAGAAGAAACACATGTTTCGTATTAGATCTTTTCTACCTGTCGACCCGAGCCAGGGCGTATAGAAAGTGTTTAACGAAGAATACTACGGAGTGGAAGCGAAGGTAACGACGCCAGGAGGAGAGAAACACGTGTTCCCGTGGCTAAGGTCGTAGACATTGTGTCCGAGGAAGAGGCGTCTAGGCAATAGCAGGTTCTTCCTTCCGGAACACATTGGCAACACATGTTTCCTATTTCGGGATGCACTTTGCTCCTGGCAAAAAGGTGCATAGCAAGGTGGTTATACAGCCCAGTCGTAAACAGCAGGTTCCAACCTGTCATTCTCGGTGTTCCCGAGATTTTTCGCTCGGTCGAATTCGCACACGTGACCATGGTGACCAGAGAGAATTTTCGGACGTGACGAAATCTTTGGCTTCTAAGCTACATCTGCAGGATCTCTAGGGAGACTGTTTCGGAAAATTCGATTTTCCCTCGTTATTCATCTCGACGATTATCGACGATAGTCTCGTCTGATGTATCGATAAGTCTTATTTACGTTGCTGATGTTACTCCTAATGACTGATATGATACGATATGACTGATTCGACGGCAATAAATTTTATTGCGCGATCAGAGCGAGCCACCTATTTACCCAATATCATTTACCCAATGACCGTCACAAGATTCAGGCGGTTGGAATTACAAGGTGTTTCGTGATTCTCGATATTCGCGACACGGCAAAAGCGTACACGGCCTGGACAGGCTACGGGTAACCTATAGTACCTCGTCAAGGGAACAGTACGGCCACCAGCAATCGCCTTTGCTTTCGATTTTGCCACCCGTCGTCTCGGCTATACGACCGTCCGGATCGGTCGTCATTCGAATCACTTGGGCTTTCCCCGGCAACCTCTGCCGTTTCTCTCTACTTCGCCCTTCGTTTCCTTTCTTTTTCCCTCTTAGCCAGCCTCTGCTCCTCTCGTTCCAACTGGCCGTTCCGTCTCTCTCGTCGAGAACAGGGAACCCAGACAGAGGAGTTTTCACGTGCGTGTACAGAGGGTCTTTCGACTGACCCTGCTCCAAGGGTGGAGCTTAAAATAAGGGTGGTACCTCACGGCTTACCTACCCCATCGAGAAACAGCATTGGGGATGAGATGGAAGCGAAGGAACAGCTAGTAGGAGGAGAGACACGTCGACGGAGAGAAAGAGAAAAGGACCAAACGCGACACGAGGTCTGCACGAACCGAACAACCCCGTGCACTAGTCGTAATTTAAGCGTAAAGGACGTCGGTCGTGGTGCGTGTTTCCCAGTCAATGTTCATTTCGGTATTTTCAAGGTCGTGACAGGAATCGAAATCTCCAGATCAGCGGACTTTTTTCTTCCTCCACCCGGCGAGCTAAAGGATCTGTCTGTCTCTCTTTTAACAGTGTCCAGATCCAGAGGAAGCTGCGTGTACATGTGTGCCTGTGTGTGTATGCGACCGAGAGAAAGTGTCTGAGGGGATTCGATCGAGTGGCTGAAAGCTCCGTGAAAACTTTCGACGTTGTCCGAAACACGTGGTCAACGCGAAGTTGCTCGGAGCACGCGAATTCTTCCAAGTGTCCAAGTGTCACGAACGAATTTCTATGGTAGTACTCGTACGCAGGTTTGATCGAATTGCGCGCGTCCAACGTGAAGACAGAAGATGGCGCCCACCGTCGAGAGTCATGGTCGACGTATTATTTTAGACAGCGATCCTTATATCGGTAGTTGGAGACGGAAACAGGCTCAGAAAGGTACCGAAGTTTGTTCCGAAACATGTCAATTTTAAAAGTTCACGCGACGGCTGTTCTCCTTCGAATTCTCACCTTCGCGTCTCCGCTTGGGATGCCAGCCAAAGATCATCGCGATGCTTCGATACACCATGCGAAAAATGTACAATCGATTTTATCAAATCTGCAGAGGAAGTATTCGTTCTTAATTTTAAAGCTTTCCAGTTGACAGTTTCAGTTTCAGTTTCGTCGTTTGCGAACGATTGATCGCAAGCTCGATTCATTCTGCCTCTTTAGAATCGCACCTTCTTGAATCTATTCGTTCCGCCATCGTGACGGGAAAGAAGTTTCACGACGTACTTTGTCCCGAGTACAGGGTATAAATGATTTTTAACCGTTGATTCCGGGAATACAGGAATAGGTACAGTCGAGTTATTTCCACGGTGTTATGCATGTTAACTCCTCTGTGGTACTTCTAGGTACTACGCTAATATACCTCCAGTCGCCCGAAGTCTCCACCTTCTTTATTTTCCTTCCTTCCCGCCGTTTTACGAGTGAAGCAAATGAAAACCAAGGATATTCGAATTCTTGACGCCTTATTGGCACGACATAGATTAATTTACGAAATCTCGGGATATTTCTTAACCAGTTGCTTCTCTGACTTTTCGCGATTGTATTTTAAAACCGAGGATTCCTTAGTCGAAAACGAGGAAGGAAGATATCGCGCTGTATTCGATTTTACGAAGTCGAGGTGCATTGTTACACACTTCACAGGGAAGATGTTGCGACCGAGTCGCGGAATTGGTGACTGAAACGACGGAGCAGGAAAAAAATGCATTATTCAAGCGAATTTCCATCCGTGAGAAGTCTCGGTAGATGGGTAGCTACGTCGTTAGATTGCTCTCTTGCCGGCGTTTTAATGACGGTTTGCTCCCTTTGCTTTCGGTTCTCATAACGAGCAGCTTCGGCGTCGTTATGGCTTTCGCGCTGTATCGTTCTTCGACGACGTCGATCGCGACATTAGCAACGTTACTTCGTGAACTTCTTCCTGCAGCTTCCACCCTTTTACTTCCTGCACATTGTTTACCTACGTTTTATTTTCGCCTTCCTCCTTTACAAATGTTAACCTTCCGGTTTAAATGCATTTTTCCACCCTCTTTCTCTTCGTACTCGAGCTATCGTCCTTGTTCCCTTTTCATCAAACAGAAGCTCGACGACAGCCAATTCTCTTAACGTTCCCGCGATATTTTTCTGTTTCAGACAATTCATCGCAAGACACTTTAGACCTAAGCTCGCACAATCACTATCCTCTGAACGGCAATTCTATCGCTAGTACGTCCGGTCCGCAGGAAGTCGTAATGAAGGAGAAAAGCAAGAAAGCAGCACGAGTCCGCCGCGACCGGGAGAACCAAGAATTTTTTAAGCTTGGAAAGCTTTTGCCTGTACCTGCCGCCCTCACCGAGCAAATGGATAAGGCCAGCGTCATTCGATTGACGACCAGTTATTTAAAGATGCGAGCGTTGTTCCCGCATGGTAGCGTTATAAATAATTATACCCTGTACACGATACCCGACTAGTAAATAGGATATGACGCTCTTGGAGGGTGCTCGATACGGTAACGACAGGAAGACGAGGCTAGGAAACGGATCGATCTGTATTTGTCGAAGTGTGAGTGATTACGCGAGATCGATACCACGTGCCGGGTAATAAACTTCACTTAGCGGTAAACGGATTGAAACGGTATTCTTTGTTAATTCAGCCACCGGACACTTACGCGCAAAGGGCAAATAGTATCGGATGAGATGGATGTGATTGCGCACTTAATGCATTGTTAGTCCCCGCTGCTTTGTAAGCAAAGCATGGGGGCTGTTATAGTGTTACAATGGCTTCCCTCGTCTCGCCCCCACCCCTCGCGTTCTTACGACATCGGTGAATTGAATTTCAAGTGGCTGCATCCCTCTAGAATACGGCCGCGTCTTTATTCTTCGAAAAAAAAGGAGAAATGAAAGGAAAGGGAGGGAAATAAAGGAGACACGTTGCCACTCCGTGACACTTCACGGGTGTTCCCTTTCGCTCGCGTGGAAAATTAGCCGGTGAACAGGTAAACGGGCGTGAAATTCCCGCTCGGATAAATGACCTCGTACTGGTCATCCTTGTCACGGAGCACGGGGATAAATAGCGGTGTTATTAACGGCTTTGTCCGATTTAATTGTATCGTCGAATCAGCGAGTCGCGCGGCGCGATTTTATCGGCGATTGTTATTTAAAAAATCGTACGCCCGTCGAACGACGCGGACGGGAATATCGATAAGCGGGATATCTGATGAAATTCCAACGAGACACCGGGTCTCCGGAGAGATGGCAACGATCAAGCCATTTTCCGCGAAATTCCGCGCGCCTGCAGAAAACGCCCCCCGCAGCTGCAATCGTGGCAGTGCCGCGCGTGAACGTAATTAATGCACGAACACGAAATACTTGGCTACAGGCTTACTTACACGTCGAGTACGAAACGTTGCTAGAAACATCTATATCGGATCATCGGGATAAGAAGATCGACTCGCTGTGATGTGTGCCGCGACCTCACGGCGGACATCTTCCACCGGTCTGCTAAATCCTTTCTTTCATCTCTCGTTCAACGTGTCTACGCTGGTCGCAGGATGGCTTAAACGATCGAAATAAACCTACTATCGAGCTCAAAATACAAAATGTAAAATTCCTGACTCTTTGCGCGATTCATCCATCGCGCTGACTGCGACTCGAAGGGGAGGGAACGATGCAACGAGCGAATTTTTAGCGTGAATTTTTCTTTATTCCCAAGTAAGAAGAATCGAAAGAAAAAGGAATTTTTTCGTCGCGTTCGAATAGATCGGGTAGAGGAAAAGTGTGACGATGGCGAAATCATTTTTCAGGGCTCGGAGAAGAATGGGGCGCTTCGCAGCCAGCCAACATCTCCCTGCAATTCGCCCTCAAGGAGGTGACTAGTTATATTTTGCAAGTAAGCACTCGTCGTTCTCTGTGTCGCGCCTTATAAATCGATCTGACGTCTTGCATACGTTGTGTCGGACAAACAACGTCAAGTTTAACCTTAGTATTTCCACAGACAGACACTTCATTATCCTGACAACCTTTATTATTTCGTTTTCTTTCGAATTAAACGAGATAAAGGCGCGACCAGGAGTTGAAAGCTCTTCTGTTCGATACGAAAGGGGATCCTGGCGTAACCAACTGGTCGACTCTAACTTCTGACCATCTTCTCTTCGTTTCAGGCCTTGGACGGTTTCGTGTTCGTCCTGGCTCCCGATGGAAAAATCATGTACATAAGCGAAACTGCCAGCGTGCATCTGGGAATGGCACAGGTCAGATATATTCCTTACTTTTCTACCTATCTCTCTGTGTCGCGCCAAAATATTAAACTTCGTCGAGAAAACGAGACCTGCTGACGAAAAATGTTGATGAGTCCAGGTGGAATTAACGGGGAACAGTATCTTCGAGTACATCTGCCAAAACGATCACGCGGAAATGATGTCGGTCCTAAACCTACCTCAGAGTCCTGCAGACCTCGCTGGTTTCACGTTTCCGCCTGCAAACTCGAGGGATGAAATCGAACTGGAACGCGTTTTTATCCTGAGGATGAAGTGTAATCTGGCGAAGAGGTGCGCGGGTCTCGTCAACGAGGGATACAAGGTAACGTGACAAAAATCATACGAAATATCCTCTTTTCGTCTCAAGATGAAACCGAAGGATACTGTAATTAAAATAATTTAGACTGATCGATCTAGCACGAAAGCCAGGGAAAAATTCCCAAAAATAATTCGAGCGTTCATGGTTATCATGGGGGCGAAAGTACGCGGCGATTATCGGTTTATTGGGTTTCGTAAATCGCGCAATATTCGCGGCAAACAAGCCGCGGAGTGGAGACGCCGTAGAGGAGACGATCGGCGATTAGCATAACGCCTAGGCTGCTTGCACAGGAAATCATAAAACGAATAAAAATTCAAATGCTAAATAAGAGATAAGAAGTGGCGAGCTAAGTAGGGACGGCATTGTCCTGGTCACGCGCGAGTCGAAAAGAAAACGGCCACCAGGTAGAACGCGCGCTGCTTAAATTCGCTCGGCTACATCCGTTCCTTCCGTGCAATAAAAACACCGGCCACGTGAGCGTGTTTCGTATCCGGAATAATCGAGATTTACGGAAAATCTACCCTTTTCCCATTGTGGGCCAATTTTATTTCCGCCGATTTCATTCCGTCCCCGGTACGCATCGATTCGAGCTTCCCCGATAATTTTTCTATACCTCGAACGTGCCTTTCCGTTCGTTCGTCTTCGACGAGGTATTCTTCCCAAAAAATTCGCGATGGGGTAAAAATGACAAATTTTTCTCGAATTTCTCGCGTATCGTTATTTACCATTTTACCATCGACGACCACTGCGGCTATCAATTACACCGAATCGAATATCTCACAGCCACTTTTCGAGACTGCGATCGATGTGCCCGAACACGGAGCGCATCGTTATTCACGGATTATCCAAATTACTTTCATCGATCCGATTAAAGCACAGCCTGCCGGCGCGGTCCAGACTCCGTCGACGATTGCTCGCCACGATTTACGATCATTAATACCACGAACGATTGGTCGGAAATCGGGAAAAGCCGGTACTTTCACGGTCATCGAGCCCAGTTTCGCCAAATGTGCTACATATGTTCCGAGCAATAACGATCGTTCAACTTATCCTCGTAAAGGGTAACGCAGGGGCCGGAAAAGGGACCTGCGACACTTTGCACTTGCCGTGGAGACAGCCCTCGAGAAGGAAAATGTTTGGCAAATAGCTCGTTCAAGCCCGCAGCGCTATGATGACCGTGGCTCTCGACGGAATCGCACACAGAAAAGACCCCAATAGGCGTTGAGCAAAGTCATGAATGCAACCCCTGTAAGCTGTTAAAGGCTGGTTCCCCGAGGGGGGTTTCGGGGAACGGAGGCGGCTTTTTGTATGGCACTTAGACGCACAAAGACCAAACCGTAGTTGGCTCGACTTTGTGGAAGTGCGAGCACGCGTTTTGTTGGATTTACACGGATTCGAGCGCGTATGGTAGATCCGATCCACGATCTTACGAACTGATAGACTAATGGAGAAACATTTGATTCCTCGATCGGTTTCCAACGATTAATAATTTTAACAAATTCTTGTGAAAATCGTAGTACACGAAATTAAAAATTGGTAATTTTAGACTATCAATTTTTATACATCCTCGTGTTGTTTCAAAAAAAGGAATTAATTTGAAAAATTTCGACGGTAGGGACACGATCGACAGCGAAAATTATTTCGGCTAAGAAATTAGAACTTATATCAGGGTAAAATGAATTCATCGGTGAAGTCTCTCGTGCTCATTTCCAGAGATAGAATCCTCGCGTGTCCTCGCGCACCCCGTCACGAATTATGTATTTCCATTCCTGCCGTTTCCATGTCACCCTCGTGTTCCCGTGCTCGCACGCTCCGGCCCGCGCCGATGCACCGCGCAATTGCATATATGAGAGAAGCGAGTATGCAACGCGGGCATACGGAACAAGCCTATTTGCTTTACAAATCCGCGATGCACTCGAGACGCAGGCGACGTTGAACGAGGCTTTTTTCCGTTTCTAAGGCCATTTAATTAAGCAGGAATTGTTAATTTGCCCCGGGAGCGGCGTCGTTCCACGCGAAAATCCGCACTTCAACCCCCACGGGGAACTCGCTCGAGTGTCGCACTTACGCTCTATCGGGACCGCTGTATAACATTAAGAATAATCATGCGCACATGTGTAAATAACGATAAGTCCTCCCTGTCGAGTGTGCCACCCTTAATTGCGACTTTCGTTTGAACACCCACACGGTTCCCGCCTTTAAACTGTGCCCCCCAGTCTTTCGATCAAAGGTTAATCTGAATCTTCGTTCGCCAAGTTAATCGAATCGAATCTAGGGGAAGCTTAGCTCGACACGAGAATATCGAAGAACATTTCTCTGTACAGACGAATCGATCTCGTTTTACAGGTGATACACTGTTCCGGCTATCTAAGGTGCATCGTCGAGGGCCCAGTAGGCTCGGAATACGAAGATGGCGCTGGCCTGCCATGTATTCGCAAAGTGGGCCTGTTGGCGGTGGGTCATTCGCTACCGGGACGTTGTCACACGGAAATCAAGCTGTACCAGAACATGTTCATGTTCCGTGCGTCGTTGGACCTGAAGTTGATCTTCGTCGACGGCAAGTAAGAAAGAAGGCGAATTGATTGCCTCGGAATAGATCGATCCTCTTCTATGGAGATTTTTCCGGTGAATCACGTTTATTTGCCTGGTGTCTCGATCGAATTCGAGCAGTGGGAGGGAAAAAAAGAGAGGGGGCAAGGGGGAAACTCGACGAAACAACGAGCCAGATTATTTCTGTCGCTGCAATTACGGCGCGGTGTTAAGTTGCGTCGTCGATATTTCGACGCCGGAGTAGAGAAGGGTCCTGGTCGGCGGCCATTAAAATCAGTTTCGTGTTACCACGGACTCGCTACATATTTTTTCCTTTCTCTTATATTTTTTTTTTTTTTGCTCTTTGTTTCCTCTTTCTTTCTCTTTCTCTCTTTTCCCCTCCCTTTTTTTTATTCGTGTCAAATAAATATCCCGCGTGGACAAGACTGTATCATGCACGTACAAGCTGGGAAATGAACACGTGACGGAGTATAAATACGGGGTAGGGCGATGGAACGCGGGATGAAATTTTATATCGCGTGCGGAAAATCGATTTCCACGGATGGCGACGGTTATGTAAACCTCGAATTCGACGGGACTCCGGCAGATCCGAGTAAAAATAAATATACTCGTTTCTGGAATATTTGTAGCGAAGGAAAGGTTAGCGCAGCGATATTGTAGCGTTCGTTTTTCGTTCTCCTTTGTGCTGTTACAGCGTATCGCAATTCACCGGCTACGATCCTCCTGATCTCATCGAGAAGACGCTGTACCATTACGTGCACGGGTGCGACATGATGCAGCTGAAATACGCTCACGAAACGTGTAAGTACCAGCAGTGACGAGTCTTTCGATCGGAAGTGAAGGTTTCCTAAGTTTTCTCTAAGTTAACTTCGCATTTCGAATCTGATAAAGTTGCATCTTCGCGGAAAGTTTAAACGTCGAGTGAAAATTGTGTAGATCGAAACAGGGCTTATTTGCCCTGACGCGTGTAGTCCGAAAGCGGTCTCAGAGGCGTCGACGTGGTATCAGAGTGCTCGGAGAAGAGGCTCTCGCAAGGCCAAAAGCAGCTGACGCTGCTTAACTCGGCGACGCCCTCGCTGACGAAATATCCTTTGATCTTTCCTTACTCTCATCCTCCGCGAGTCGACTTTTGAGGCGAAGCAGCGGATATAACAGCATTTCCCTTTTTTCTCTCCTCTCCTTTTTCTCTACCCCTTCTTTGCCGCACGCCAGCACGTTAAAGTCTAAGTATATGCACACGTAGTACATACAGGGTGTACATTATTGATTGAACAATGCTGCTATGGCGCTATGAGCACAGTAGAAAAGAGAGGCTGGCCCGTGAATACGTGTCTGTGCCTAGGTGTCTACGTGTGTATTTGTGTGTGCGTGAACGTCAGCGCGAGGGTGGACGAGAAGGAAGAGAGATGGAGGGGCGAGGGGTGGCAGAAGAGGGCAAGAGAGGAGGAGGCTGTTACTGCTATCACTGTTTGAACAGACTCGCAGTTTCACGAGCGCAACTCGAAGGGAGCCTGACATAATGCCACTAATGTCTGCGCCTGCGGATTGTACGATCGACGTTACGCTCGAAAATTTTCTTTCGACGCCTCGCGAGGCACCTTTCCTACTCCGATACCTTACGAAGAGGAATTCGAGTTCGGAAATGATCTTAAAATCCAATTAATCTTAATGCGAGGTGCCTCATCTTTCCTCTTTGTGTTTGCAGTATTGTTCAAGGGACAGGTGATAACCAAGTACTACAGGTTTCTAACGAAATCGGGAGGATGGGTCTGGATGCAGTCATACGTCACGATCGTGCACAACTCCCGAAGTTCCCGACCACACTGTATCGTGTCGGTGAACTACGTATTGACGAAACCAGAGAACACGGACATACTGTTGAGCTGCGAGCAAAAGTCCTTCTGCTCGAACCCAAGCAATCCGCCCAGCACCCCACTGTCCACGCCGACCACCAGTGGTAGCGTGAACGAGTTGGACAATCGCAGTCCCAGTTCACCGGCGTATCGAAACAGATCGAAGGAATCGCCTGACAACGATTACGCGAACGGTGCCACATATCCTAGACCGGAGTACGTTGATCTGACGAATCACAATCACTATCTGTCACCGTCTTATCAGCCTCAGAACGTGAACAGCAGCTCCCACGAGGACAATCTCAAGTACAACTCCGACTGGTTCTATCAATATGGAGGTAAGGAAGCATCGAGTACAGAGATCATGAATAGACGTAAGAAGGATTAGAATTAAGCATCGGAACCTTTCTTTCAGAAATGCACCAAGATCCCCTCGCCGCGGTTCCGCAGCAACAAGAAGCGCAGCATCCTCACCCCCTGCATCACGCCAACTCCCCGTCTAACCTGCAGCAACATAGCCCCCAAAACGCTCAGCCGAAACATCAGCATTCCACTCACCTATTGGATCACCCGACACCTCCGGCAAGTCTGTCACAGCCGCAACCACAGCCACAGCCACAGCAACCACCGCCGCAGCAACAACAACACAGTCCTCAAAGTAACCAGCAGAACAGACCTTACTCCACCTCGTCGAGTTCCTGTTCCAGTGCAGACGCCATGGATAATCATTTACCGAGCACCCTGAGCGTGTACTCTCTACCACACGGTTATCATCCTTACTACCATCCCTACATGCCCGACTCGGCGCCGTCGAACTTGAACGAAGTCGGTGGCGTGATCATGTACCCTAATTGCAGCCTGAACAACGAAACTCACAACGCGACTGCGAGTACCAGTGCTTCGAACAACGTCCAACATTACGAATCCTCGTATCAACCTCATCTGAGTCACTACAACACCAACAACAACCCTGCAAAACACTCGTACCATCACCAAGAACCAACGCCGCCTGGGTACACCAGCGTGATCGTGGACTCGCAGCAGTACAGCCCCAGCTCTGTGCAAGATCTCATTCATTATCAGCATCATTACGAAGCGCCTCACCAATTCGTTCACTGACACCAGCTAGAAGCGCCTTGCGCATAGCACGTCGACACCAATTGTAACCACGAGTCCTGCTATTGTGATACGTCCACCGAGTCCAACCATCCTCGCGCGAATAACGATTTCTCGCAAGAACGATCGAGTACGGACGATCGTGACGATAACTCGAGGACCACCGTGAACAACGAACACGAACAGGTTGTTCAAGTGAAGGCTAAAATCTGGTGCGCCCGATCGTCGGATATCTGGAAGATCATCCTTGGCACTAACTGGCAGTGAAACGTCGCGAACTCGAAGTGAAATCGAAACGACGAGTGAAACCAGGATGAAACCGAGGTAACACGGGCATGTTGAGAACGTCGCCGAGTACTGCCGATTTTGTATAAAGACTCGTAACGAGGACAGGTGTACAGTCGATATATTTAAGCAAATGTTTCGTATACCGTGTGTAGAGCATGACTGACGATCTACCCCGACATTCGTTGATCCTTTCTCATTGGGTCTGTTATCCGTATACTTTATTCACATATCAAGATACTTAACTTCCTCGTTCGAAGAACGTAGAACTAACGATAATTAATTGCTTCAAGATCAATATCAGTTAAGCCTCGAGTATTCTAGCGAGTAACTAAGTTTGTATCGCAAATGCGGCCACGAAAATGCGATTTTCGTTTTCCGTAAGAATGCCTCTTAACATATCCTTCGAAGTCTATTTATTTATATTCGAACCCGTTTGATCATTTAATCGTTAATGACATTCGTTAACGTTAGCCATCACTTAAGGCAACCGTTTCTCGATCGCGTATTTATAAGCAGAATTTCCATTTGGATACTGAGAAATTTGTAAATTCGATGGATCCACGATGAGCATGGTAAAGAGAACAATCCAAATTCGACTGGACGGTTCCTAGTGACTTTCGAGAAGAACCAAATTCGAACTGATACGAGGGAAACGAAAAATTCGATTCGAAAGGAAGAGGAAGCAAATGGAAGAAGAGAATTTCTGCGAATTGCACGCTGGACGTGAGCAGTATATATAAATTCCTTTTAAGCTGAAGAAGCCCGAAGATACGAGACGATCGTGCCCCTGTGGACGAACGATTTTATACGATTTAATTACACGGATTGTTCCGCAAAAATACTAGCGTGTGTTCATCCGCGAACAAGTAGTTACAGGCGTGCAACTGTACATAAGAGGAAGAGGAATGGCGAACCGAAAGAGACTCGAGTGGTTAACGCGAGACACTTAATTTGTAGACATGTACATTACGTAGTCGTTCATAGCTGCTAAAATTTATATATATAAATACGCTAGATATTTCTTAGGTAGACCCGAAGACTGACCGGTGCTTGTACCAACCGACCAAAGAAACTCACCCCTTCTCGCGAGAAGAGGGAAGAAAGGAACAAATATCACCGTTGTTATACCTTAACCCGCGTTTATTTAAACATCGCGCGCAGCCTAAATTCGATATTTAATGACTATGACCATAGAGTATTCTGGCAATCCCAGTTACATTTTAACCATCGAAGTATTTTATTAACGAACGTCTAGTAACCCCTACGAACGGTTCCCCGAGACCGCCATGTTAGCGCCGCGAGGCTGATCACATGTATAGAAACACGTGTACACATTGCCAATGCGAAACACTATTATTTATAATCGATGTAAATTAACGAAGGTACGATTGATAGCTGGCCGATGACCACCGCGTTGTATGATACGATACTAATCTAAGCGTTGTAAATATTGTAAAACTGATAGCGCGCGCGCTGCATACCTATTGCGAGAGAAATATAATCGATATTTTCCTCTGATGATCTACCTTATTGTCACTCTCTCTCTCTCTCTCTCTCTCTTTCTCACTATTTCTCTTTCTCTGTTTCAAGCAAAAGATCCTACTTTTTCAATTTTTAAACCACCGAAAGTCAAGTTTGTTCTCCCCCGTTACGATTGGAATTGTAATAAATTGGAAATAACGAGAAATCGAAATAAACCAGTGATACCGAATTGTTCTTGAAGGAGATTATTCGATCGATAATCGGCAAATTTATAGTAGGACTTGCGTTTTACTAAGTTTCTTTAATTATAAATCCAAATACGTTTGAAGTTTGTTCAAAGGTATCGAGTGAATAAATTGCACAAAATTATCTCGACCGATTCGCAGTTGACGTTAACGTTTATACCCTAAATACCTGCGGCTCGTTACGTTATAGGAAACGAAGTTTTCTTTTCACTACGGGGTTTCCCCATTACCTTCAATCTGCTTTTCCGCAGGTACCCGTGAAAAGCAGATAACATTGCCGAGAGTGCGGTATATTTCCCCCCTCTACTGAATTTATGGAGATTAAGCCGAAACATATGGGCTCGTTGGACATACACCCCACAGGATCTCGGATAAATGATTCGCATCTACCTTGTACCCCTTAATTCGCAGATAAAAGAATATCTCGACGTTTAAAATGGATGTTCATTTATATTCTACCATTAACGAATATAAAAAGAAATGGAGATTATAAAACCATACAAAGTGCACAAGAAAATGAGTACTCAAAAATTCTAGTAACAATATCGATAAATTGACAAAAATTACGAGAAATCTTTATCAACTGTGCGTTTCAAGTGTACGCGGATAATAAAAATGGAAAGATTATCAACCTCTTATCTTACCATTTAAGATCCAATGGTGTGCGTCACGAGGAAAATTATTTCCAAGTCATTTTTGACTATTTTTTAAATAATTTTTAAGCAATTTTTACCACGTATATCACAGTGAAAGACAAAAACTTACCATTCCAGAGAGCTATCCCACGACAAAGGCATAGCCGAGGATCGGCTGGCAGCATCCGTTCCCTGGACCCCTCGTACGAAATAGAAGAAAACAACGATCCTGTTTTTCTCCGGCGTTCCCCCGATTGTCACTACACCGGGACGAACAATAAATTAATTGTGCCTTGTACGATTCTTGGGTTAGCTTTCGGTGGTCGCGTGCTTGCCTGCATGGGGTCGCTCATGAAGAGAGGCACGTGCCTCTTTATAATCGCCGTCAGCCTGTGCTGCTCCGCCATTAGAGCGACGTCTAAAAAGACAGGTTCCACGGGACGAGTCACTAATTTTTCTATTCGACAACGAAATCACACTGGGATCGTGCGATTTTCAAGTCGACATGGTGCTGTGAGAACCAGAGAAATTATAGTCTTCCCTCAACCGTGTTCCAAATCCAAATTCTCCGAAGAATCTCTACTCCTGGAGGTACCAACGATTCGAATAGTCGATTTACGCCAGTCTTCGACATTCGGATCCATTTCCATACCAAGATCTTTAACCGAATATCGATCTACGATATCGCTTCGTCGTGCATCGTTCGAAATGGCACTGTTGCACGGGAATGATCGACTCGAGCATAGGAATAGCGTCGCGATCGCTGGCAGACTTGTCACGGGCAGATCATTCGCGTGATTCGACGTGCGTGGACAGGTCCATGAATATACATCGGTCGTGAGATCGGTGTAACGAGGACACAGTGGCTAAGGGTGTTCGCGTTCACGAGGACCGCTATTATCGAGCGTGTGTGACTGGAACGGCGATCGCTCCAGAGGAGGGCTAGCCGCGTGCGCCTCGTTAAATTCTTCGGCCAACGAATGTGACGCGGCCACGATCCTGTGAAATTGCGCGATCACCCGTCGCGGATGTGCCCCGTTGCCGACGGCGACGTCTCGACGCTGACCGCGATGAAGCCGACCAGAGGAAAGGTCGAAGGCGTCTTAATTTGACGGGAATCGAGGGACGCCTGATCAGCTATACGGAAGGACGGTTGTGGGAATTGAAGTTGCTTGTTAAACGCGTTGGGAAATGTTTGAAGTGCAACGATGGAGCAACGACGGTAATTTGGGTTGATATGGTGGAACGATCGTTTAGGATTGATCGAATGACAGGGTCAGTGAAAAGTTCACGGTTCTTGCAATGCGTTTGGCTAACTGTAACGTGGAGAAATAGTCTCTTTCCGAGCATTTGCATAATCAAAATCGCACTGTTGGAAGCCCCAAAGACTTAAAGCGAAATGCACCCTTGTATCTTGGGGTGTAGAAAAGATTGCCGTTATCCTGGATAAGAAATGCGACGATGATACAACGAAACACCGATGAAGAAATTCATTTGCTCGAGTAGAAAATAAAAATCCACGTTTCGGTGGATATTTTAAACAGACTTTCCTTGGATTACGTTCTCAGCGACACGTGCGCTGCGTTTTATCGCGTTCCGCTGGAAAACGAAAGAAAAACATGGCATGTTGCAATCGAGTGCTGGAAGACTAACATATGTCTCGTGGCACGGTTTATGAGGGACAGGACGAAACTGACCGTAATCCAGCCCGATTAGGAGCATAAACGCGGATTCACGGGGTGCGGTTAAACTAAACACTCGACAAGTTGCGTGTGCCGGTGGAAGCACTTATATAGGTATATCTAAATAGAGAGGGGCGATATTCGCTTATTATTAAGGGGTGAACCAGCATACCTCGCTGTACTCTTTATTCCTTTTATTCTAATCAAAGACGAGAAAAAAATTATAATTCCACTACGCATATATATATATATATATATATCTTGGATTAAACGCTAAAAGATAAGTCGTATATCGATTTAATTCTTTGAACGATACATCGCGTCATTGGAATCCATCCTGGAATTATAACCTAACCTAAATTATAACCTAAATCGTCCCGGATAGAATTCGATTCTGATAGAATTCGAAAAATGCTGGATGAGGTCTTACGGCAGACCCGCGAAACTCGAAATATTTTCCAGAGTACGATAACTGATATCGCGTGTGGTGGTATGCCAGCGATTATGGATAGTTTCACATACACGAGGAGTCGACGGGAGCCGCGAAACGTATACAGAGAAAAAGCGGACGGTGCGCGCGCCTTGTAAATCTGGCATGTAGACGAGGCCAGGTGGCGCTTCCGCGGATATATAGATGCACGCTGTACGCGCGCGACACCCACACAACCACGGGGAACAGAGCATACGTATACAGGGGCGGATGGGCCTGTGCGCAATCAAGGCGAAGGGGTGCTTTAGCAGAGTCGCCCCACGGTTACCAAGGCAACGGCACGTAACGCCGCCCACAACCCTCAGGCTGTCTTGTCCGATGTGTTTGCTCGATGATTTTATACCAATTACGGCCTATCCCCATGCTATTGCCTACTCCCCGTAGCATCGTCTGTATCCCTACCTACGTCCTCATCGCCACCCACTTCGACGTTGTTGCGTATATCGGTCGGAAGGTGCTCCACTTCCGCTCTAAAAGAAATTTCCAAGTACCTGGTGCAAGCATTTATATACAAAGTCGCAGATTTCCCTGGTTTCGTACACCTGCCGTTGCATCCTTTGATACGTCCTGTAGCATCTCCGGCTCGTAAACATCCCGTGGAAGCTTCTATGCTAATTTACTTTCACTCCTTATTTCACGATTTTACTCGAATCGTTTCTGTTTTGGTTAACATCGCGACGTCGAATTGACGGGTATCGAAACTGGCTACTTTGGTGCCCTCTGGTCGTCGATACAGATATTACGCATCGATTCTTTTTGCGATTCGAGTGGTAGGTATCGGAGAGCCTAGAGGGATCGGGATACCAGGGTGGTGTTCAATTTCTGAGGTGACACCGGATCATTGGGGAATAATTACCGGAACACACACGATGCCCGAGAGTTAAGTGGACATTAATGGAAATGCACGATAAGAGGATTACGTATGATTGGAGAATAAATATAATGTATAATTTATTGATGAAATTCGATCCTACATTGAAGATACGTAACGCTTTTTGTATAAAATCGGTTTTAATGGAGTCACGTGCAGCATTTTCCACGATTTTGTAAATATCGAATCGAAAATAATTTCTGTGCTGGGAAAAACGTGTATTATGGTATCTGGTGTCTTCATCGGAGTGAACGGTAAGGTAAAAGTTAGGTTATTTCCGACTAAAAAGTACAGCTATTAAAGGGTAATAAATAGTCGATAAAATAAAGAATACGATAATATTTATTATAAATAATATACAATACAAACAAAATAAACTCTATTTTATCTAAAGAATCTTTGGAAGTTTATAGCTGTCAATTAGAAATGAAGTATGAATACTCGAAGAAAGAAAAAACGAAATAGGAAGCCCAGACAAATTTTAGTAATTACTGCGTTTAGGTTATGCAAATTACTTGCATACAATATTTACCTCATTTACCACGTTTATTTTTATTCTCATTTTTAATGACCACTGTTACGAGCTATTTCCCTGAGTGACTAATGCATATAGCGTAATCTATCGGTAACTGACTGTACTATTTCTAGATAGTTGATTTTTTTGCCAGACCTTATCATCTACAGATAAAGTAATCCTAAATAGAATTTATTTTTCATTACTCATTAATTTACTTAATACGTTTTTACTTCCACTTTGATCGTTCGATAACAAAAGTTATAACGAAATTATGTATAAATGAATATATATATATGCGTATATAAACAAATTTTATGGCAAATGACAATTCACTTCACGTGAGTCTTATACTTTACGAACGGATATAGAGTATAATTCATTAATTATACCAAATTTCTCGATCTCTTAATTCGTTAGATGTTTCATTGAAGCTTATGGTTCATTGTCAGAACTTTGATCGTGCCTCGTGGTAAGAACCATAATGATAATCTTTCTTCGTTCCGAAATCATCGTTAAAGTTATCGGAACCGCTGTACATCGAGAATCCACGCCGTGATAGCAATTCTCCTGGCACAATCGTGGGATTCGTGTAACAAAAGTCTGCCATCATATTGGTTTGTCTGTTCAATTGATTGGACCTGAACAGTTTTACCGATTTAATAAAATCTAGTTCTCGCTAGAAAACTAAAGAAAAGATAAATATAGAAGCGATTCCAAGTGTATTCGAAAGATTCGTTTAAATATCCTTTTGCAAATCGAATTACGAAAGATTAAAGTGTATTTTACAAAATCGGCAAGACACTAGTAAAAAAATTCATCTTGTCGCGTGCAAACCGTTTTAATTTTCGTATCCATCTCACATTCTTTTACCAAGATAAGCTAAACAATCGCGTCGCGCGTAACAAAGATACGTTATCGATGCCCATAGTGAGTCATGAATTAATATTTTTTTTTTACTCGCGCGATTCCGTTAAATCGGTGTTGGGAATCGTATTTACTCTTCACGACATAAATCTTACGTGACTTTTTTCAGATTTGCAGTTCGTCGAGAACGTGGCATGTCCCAACAAGGCGGAGCACCGGCTAGGCCACTGATATTCAGTGATTTCGGTGAGAAAACTCGTCAAATATTTCGATTAAGATATATTCGAACTAAATCATTCGAGAAGCAAATGGGAATTTGCATAGACCAATAAACAGGGAAATAATGCTTCCCGATGTCGGTACTTACCCATCTGTTGATAATCGTCTCACTTTGACAAACAGTACACACACTAGAATGAAGAGCAACAACAGAGCACCGCCAGCAATCCCGCATGCTATGGCAAAATACAGCAACAAGTCATCGGCTTCCTGGAAATATTCAATCTAACCTTAAATGTGTTTCGATAAGGAACATCATCGTTTCGACACCGACAGCTATTTTTAGAAATTTCTAAATATCATCGTTAACGAATTTACCCAACTCTATAATTATTAGCAGTGAAAAGGAAATTTCTTAATGTGCCGGTCGACGAGGAATCCACACTGACGAGAAAGACACTGACGTATCGAAATGTGCCAATAGAGCGAGGGCGTAACAAAGATGGATGTAGTGAGAATGCAAGAATGTGAAAGAATTTTTGTCACGCACGGTTGCTTTGCACTTCCTCGAGGCACTATTTCGTAACCTATGTTTAACGCATCGGACGTCAAGATGCCATAAAGTCTAATAAACATATTGAACGCAAACAGGAAAAGTACGAATCTCGTACTGATTTCGCCACACGAAACGTTCGAAACGATATGAATGAAGAGACACGACTATGATGTCACTGAACGATACTATCCTACGCCGAATGTAATAGAATAGTTAATGCTGCCTGCGAATCGCTTTCATCGCATAATTTCAGTGATTCTTCTTGCGCCAGTTCAACCTTGAAGATAAATGGTTGCATCTCTAATAGACAAGCACTCGTGTGGTCGTAATTAGCATTACAAAACAAGCTCTATTACGGCTACGTGATTAGCCTCGTTTCTCGCGAAAGTACTAACACACGTGTGATAACAATGATTGTTTAATTCAATTAATTATCTACAAATGCTAAGTGATATCGAACAGAGTTCGCTATTGTTTCGCGGATACAACGTTGCGTATGGTACAATTGCTAGAAATCTGTAAATGAGCGCAACCATTCATCTGCTCATCATAATCTTAAGACGCGTGACAACCTTCATGTGTGCGTATATTAAAGCGAAACTATGTCGCGCAACTTATACTTATTAACTAAAATGGAATTTGCTGTTAAGGGACACAACATTGCGACCTTACGATCGATTTGAACGCAAATCGTAGGAATAGCAAAGGATCGCGTACTCACCATGATAAATATGATATAAACTGTGTTAAAATGACACGAAACCTCCCCGGAGACAATACTGTACTGGCGCACACACAATTAAGATATCGGTATCAACGCGTTATCGTGGCCAAAGCGATATCTGCGAAAATCTGGTGGCATTGTAGAGCTCTATTTTAACGAAATTTTTCGCTATTCGTGTATAACGTTTAGAAATATTATATATAAGAAACTGTAACACAACAAAGATGACCACCGATAACTTTCGCGCGGAACACAAAACTAACGATAACTGTTCACCGAAAGCGTGTCCAAAGCGAAGAACGAATTTCTCGTGGTAAAAATCGAACGCCGTCACGGTGAAAACACGGAAGAGTTGGTAAGATAATAACAGAGTTGAAACTTCTGATCACGAACAATTACTTCACGAAACCGTGGAATCCTTTGAACACCGTCGTAAACTCCATTGTTGCTCGATAGAACAGGTGACTAGGTAAATGAACACTATTTAAGACCGAGAGACGAGAGTGAAGTAAAGTGTGTAACAGTGCCAGCAAAGCAACGCTGAATGCTGATAAACCCCTCCAGCCTGTGGAAGGTGTACGTGTACACACGTGTGCGCGCGGCCTGACTTCTTGCAAGGGCATTCGCGTCCTCCGCGTTCAGTCGAGTCCCTACGTGTTACGCCAGCACGTACGTATTTACGTGGGTATCGTTAAATTTTTGCATCGCAATCGAACGTCGATCTACCTGTGGAGACACGCGACACAAAAGACCGGCATACGTGAACAATGCTTGGCTACTGAACACACCTGCCTTTGGAAACAACTACGTAAACATCGTGAACGCGACGAACCCTTTTTAGTATGCGTGAGTTTATTTACTTACGTGTTATGATAATTTACATTTATTTTTGGTACTTAATAATAAACATAACAGTTATCCTCTTTTATTAGGTTGTCTTTTTATTAGATCGTATTGCTTACATAACTAACTTTTTTGTTATGATACAAGAACATCATTTTTTTTAAGGCACTTCTTATTTTGATTCTTTGATAAAATGATCCAGGTATGTTTATATTAACAATCTTTTAAAGAATTACAAAATAGTATTTATTTATAGTAAATGCTAATAGAGAGTATATAAATTAGAAAAGATATACATGGTACATTAATATAAAAATTGTACTAAAATGTCATGAATATGTACATATATACAATTATACATTTAATCAATTATTTTACAATATCTATACAATATCGATCAATGTTGTATTATCTGAAGACTTTGATTCGTGCACTGATGGTATCATCAACCACTGTAGTATATGAGGGAGCAACATACTCATACTTAAATATAAGTAATATGGAATAGGTTGTGTAGAACCGAACGGACAGAACCATAAACCCCTCCTTGTCCCATCTCTTATATGATGGCTTAAAAAACTTGCCAATATTATCCAAGAATAATAAGTAAATTTTGGATGATTGAATATACTCGAGTAAAAATTTAGCATGAGCCACATTGAAATAGGAAGAGTGGTACAATGAAAGAATGGTCGTTTTTTTAAATGTGTTACATCCTGTAAAAAGAAATAAAAAAATTTTGTTATGTTATGTTATTAAAAATTGCGATAATTATTCTTTTATAATATATAAACAACATAATAATAATTGTGCTATTAAATAGTTAACCTATATTTGTCACGATGGTGCTTTATATCTTCGTATAAAAATAATTTCTTTATCATTCCCATAAGATATGTTCATTATTAAAATGATAAAAGGTTATGATGTCACTTACACTCAGCTTCCAACTGCATGCTGCAATAAAATGATCTATGTCAATAAAAGATGACAAACAAAAGCACCAGACAATGCTTGGAAAATTTTGGATAAAAGGTTTTTTAGACAAATTTAAAATAACTGCCCAAGTAAGACCACCAACAATTGCATGAGTGACATTGTCAAAAATCGCGCGTGTCGCAGCAGTCTTCCCATGTTTTAAACCTTGATCACCAATGAATGAACAAATACCTATAGCACTAGTTAATACCACACGTAAAAAAATTTCTTTTTTTCCAAGAAACATTGTAAGTTGTTCATAAATGACTATACTGGTTTTATTAAATTCTTTGTATAAAAAATGACGAAGAAACTACTCTATAAACAGAAACACGCCATTTTGAATGATCAATGCCTGGATATAGTGCATTCGTGTATATAATATTTTACGTTATACCATATTTGAGCTAAGATTGTAATTAAGATATTTAACACATTTCTTACTGAATTTTAAATTAAACAAATATTTATATTGATTAAGTTCATAATTCATCGTTACATATCATAGAATTTATTTTACAATTATTTAAATCTTATTTCGACATATCAAATTTTAGAATGGCATCGGATATGGGCCTTGGCGGGATGCATCTTTCACTGTGCTGATATCGATCGAAATAAACTATTGTAACATTCGAAGTTTACTATTGAAAGTACACGAATTTCTTAAACTGTAGTTTAGTGAAGTTAAGTGAAAAAAAGAAAATATTTTCACTGCTACTTTACGCTGCATTCACCTTTCACAATGGTAAATAATGTTTTCTTTTAGTTAAAAATTGTTTCGAATATACGTTGTTTTGAAAATCGCGTATGTCATATGGTATTTGTTCTGAACGGGCGTCATAACGGCTTCTTTGCAGTATTGTGCGGTTTATCAAACACGTGTTATCAGAATTTTCTTTAATTATTTACTAAAATAGTATTTTCGTAGTGTTGTTAAAAAATAGTTGTATAAATACAACTTGGTAATAAAAATGTCGAATTTCAAGGTAATGCTGGTTGTACGCGATTTCATTCAACACAATTTCTTTGATAACGATGGCGTCGTTATGATTTTTATAGTATTATTAATTTAGATTATTCAGTTATTATGTGTATAGTATACTGAAATTTATAATGTATTATGAATTATGTTATTTATAATTTTTGCCACATTTATTTCAGCCACCTGATTCTAAGAGAGAAGAATTTAGAAAATATTTAGAAAGGGCAGGCGTTATGGATGCTCTTACAAAGGTACTTGTATCTTTATATGAAGAACCAGAAAAACCAGAGGATGCTTTAGAGTATCCTTTTAAAAGATATAGTCAATATGTTTACATTGTTACATGAAAATATCAATGATAGGTCACATTTGTTAATGTATGATATAATTCCTAAATTGTATCATAGATATATTCGTCAAAATCTAGCAGGTATTACAGAAGTAGATGTTGAAATACAATCATTAAAAAATGAACTGGAAGAAGCTAAAGCCAAGATCACAGATTTAAAGGCAAAGTTGGTGAAATATGAAGCAGATGAAGGAGCAGAATAATCGAAGCCAGAAGTTTGACACTATAATAGAATACTAGTCCCTGCTGGACACTGACTTTCACAGGAAGTCAGACCGACTATGTGCCTTAAAATAGATATAGCAAATCACTTTCTAAGACAATTTAAAACATAAAATTAAGTTTCATTCTTACAAATTCCATTAGTTATAAGTCTATTTCTTATCCATGTTCACAAAAAGTATAAATAATACTTTTTATATTTGATTTTTAACAAAATTAATCATGTTTACAAATATAGAATATAGTTTGTAATCAAAGTATAAAAGCAGGACGATAAATTAGAAAGTAAAGCTCAAATCAAATTTTGGTTTATGTGATATTTCTGATATTAACCAATGTAATGTATTATTTTGTTTTTTGTACAAGTTGTGTATTTGATTTTTGCAAAAATATCAAAATATAAGTCAGTTAAGTTTATTGTAATAAATGTGGTAATAAATCTTACTATAAGTATATAAAAACACCATATTAAGTTAAAATTCAGATGTATTTGTGGCAATATACATAAATATTGGTGTATCTAGCTTATAACCTAAATAATATTTTGAGTCCGTTATTTCATTGACAGTTTCTGATAATACTTTTTATTCACAGGCTGCTTCACATTTCTTAGTATAAGTAACCTTAAAAAAAAAAAAAAAAAAAAAAAGAAAAAAAGAAAAGAAAAAAGAGAAAAAATAGGAATATTACATATCATTAAAATTATACAATGAATAATAACACGTATAAATTTATTCAGTATTTATTCCATCTTTATAATTACCCTTCGATTTTTAGGCATTCATTGCATGCAAATTAAATTTTGATAAAAAAATAGCCTTTATGTTGCTGTAGTAGCTACTCTGCGTTTTACTTCCCAATTATAAATACGTGCCATATTAACTTCTGTTGTAGTAAATTGATCTCTCACAAAGTCTAAATCGTGTTCCACATAACCTAGGTTTCTTTTTGCTGCTTCAATATTCTTTGTTAACATTTCTTGTGCATCATCCAAAGTGTATTCTAGCATAATATTGGCTCCCAACCACAGGCACACTTTATCAGTCGGAGGAATAATAGCCTTTGCATAAACTTGTTCTGATAAGAGAAACTGTGTTTCTAGGTCTTTGCTTTCATTTTTTTCTTGTTGTAATTTTTTAATCATTTCTAATGATCTTTCTAGATCTGGAATTTGTGTTTTCAGACGTCTTCTTTTATTAAATAAGTTATATTCCATAAATTTATATTTGCCATGGTTCTCATCCAACATTTTAAGTACTTTATCGACTGATTCATTTTCGGGCCTTGCCATAAAAGCGTCGACATCGTCCTATGTTTAAAAAATTTCATATGAAATAAAAATACATTTATTTTGTTGTAAATTTTAATATGGTGTTTCTTTTGTGACCATATACGGTTAGCATAACGAAAAAATGTATCTTATACTATACTTTCGTAAATTATGCTAATAAATAAAAGTCTATTATAAAAATATAAAAGTTACAGAAAAGAATTATATTTTTTTTTTCAAATTTCACTGGATTTATTGTACAAAAAAACATTGATAGCCATGAGGATTTCCTCTTTGTAAAAATATTCATCATAATGCGATATAATATAAATGTATACAATTTATGCATCAATAGCAATCTTATAATAACACATAGTGAAAATTTTTAGTTACAATCATATACTTACTACAAATTCAGCCTCCGGTATTCCAGCATATGACTTTTTCTCTTTATCCGGTCCAACGTTCGCTTTATTTTCACCGTCTTCCATTTTGAATTACGACCAGTTTAATGAAATGCGACCGGTTTACATGATCATTTGTACTATATTAAAAACTTTTATTTTACATACAAATGAAATGAATATATAATCTTATAATATTTTATATAATATATTTCGAGCAAAAGTCTATTTAAAAACAAAAGTTAAATGTAGTCTTGTAAAACATATATACGAATATGCGTCTCGTTTGTATTAAAACCCAAGAGGTGGCGTGCTCTAGTGGTACATTAAGGTATTACGGGATACTATCTGTGTATTACTTATTCTATGTGTAATATGTGTAATAGGCACACGAAACAAAATCTTTGAAGAAGAAAACTCATAAGAAGAGTGGAAGTCCTTCGAGTCATCGATTTAATTGAAACTTTGCAGGTTTGTAGATTTCGTCATGCAGTTCAAGAAAATATATCATTATAGGTGCAACTACTCCACAGTTTTTAAAATATTTATGATTAAAGTTTTATTACTTACTTTTCAAGTGGCGTGGCTTAAAGACGTCATTCGAGAATCCCTATGTTGGAGGCCCAGGGGTTCGATTCTCGTCTAGAGTTGATATTTTTTTTTTCAATCTATATTTTATTTTGTATACATTTTTCACCCATGAAAACATCGTAAATTAACAATTGTAAATAAAATTTCTTAATAAAAAAATTTATTTTTTACGCTTTCTTATGCTAGTATATATTTATTAGAAAATAATAAGAATATTATACAAGAAAAACACTTTTCTATAGCAATCTTATTTACTGCAATATAATGAAATAATTAATAATTCCAGTTCATGAATTAATTATAGAAATTTGGAATTTTTCGCAACTGAAATATATTTATAATTGCTTCATTGATATTATTAAATATAAGAGACGTCGTTTGATATTGTACGTCGATACTTTATCATATAGCTATTTCAAAGATGCAACATTTTCCCGCTAAAAAAATACCTAGCATATCCGGCTACAACCAACTTCCAGTTGGCGGCAAGCGGGCATAGCGGTAACAAATGATGGAATATTCTCACGCGTCAAACTGAAACATTAAATCTTCAAACGTTTCGTGAAGTAGTGATATTGCTGATTGATGTTATAATTATTTTACGAAGTTCAAGATTACTAACTGTGAACATTTCTTCGGTGGTAATATACTATATGTGAAAAAAAGGATCTTGCATAGTACAAATCGTATAACTTGTTTGATATTGTACGTCGATACTTTATCATATAGCTATTTCAAAGATGCAACATTTTCCCGCTAAAAAAATACCTAGCATATCCGGCTACAACCAACTTCCAGTTGGCGGCAAGCGGGCATAGCGGTAACAAATGATGGAATATTCTCACGCGTCAAACTGAAACATTAAATCTTCAAACGTTTCGTGAAGTAGTGATATTGCTGATTGATGTTATAATTATTTTACGAAGTTCAAGATTACTAACTGTGAACATTTCTTCGGTGGTAATATACTATATGTGAAAAAAAGGATCTTGCATAGTACAAATCGTATAACGATACATGTGGAAAATAAAGTGGTGTGAGTGAGGGATCCTATAATACTACCGCATTGTCCGTTACAATCCCCTGTAGAAGATTCTAGATTTCGACTGATCATTGAAATATTTGATCAACATTACTCTGAATAGGCAGTTTTTAAATAGTTTTCCAATTTTTTCTCGATCTTGACGTTCCATTGCAACATAAATATGGATTATCTCTTTTCATTCTAAATTTTAATTGTGGATTAGAATATTTCGTTACTACTGTCTAGAATAGGCTGTTTCCCACCAGTAGGGCAATTATATTACGATTGAAAGTGCATATCTGAAACAAAGTAACGGAAAAACAAGTGCCTGAGAAAACGTTCTACACAATATACTTTATTCTCCTATATTTCTGAAATTAGGCATTTCGCTTAGATTTCTGCGGCATAACAGCGTAAAGTAATTTCTTTCTTAACGGGATTGGATATTTTTTTTCCGTTTCGAGCATGCCTTTTCGAGAAATAGTGCCGGAAGTGTCAGTGGCCCTCAGATCGTGCTGTGCAATTTACTTTTTTGGCTTCTAGTTTTTGAATTAGGCTTTTTCAATCGGATTTTTCCATTGATTCGGGTAGAGTGATTTTTTCCTTAACGGGATTGGATATTTTTTTTCGGTTTCGAGCGTGAGTTTTCGAGAAATAGTGCCGGAAGTGTAAGTGGCCCTTAGATCGTGTTGCGCAATTTACTTTTTTGGCTTCTAGTTTTTGAATTAAGCTTTTTCAGTCGGATTTTTCCATTGATTCGCGTAGAGTGATTTTTTCCTTAACGGGATTGGATATTTTTTTTCGGTTTCGAGCGTGCCTTTTCGAGAAATAGTGCCGGAAGTGTCAGTGGCCCCCAGATCGTGCTGCGCAATTTACTTTTTTGTGTTCTAGTTTTTGAATTAGGCTTTGTCAATGGGCTTTTTCCATTGATTCGCGTAGAGTGATTTTTTCCTTAACGGGATTGGATATTTTTTTTCGGTTTCGAGCGTGCCTTTTCGAGAAATAGTGCCGGAAGTGTCAGTGGCCCCCAGATCGTGCTGCGCAATTTACTTTTTTGTGTTCTAGTTTTTGAATTAGGCTTTGTCAATGGGCTTTTTCCATTGATTCGCGTAGAGTGATTTTTTCCTTAACGGGATTGGATATTTTTTTTCGGTTTCGAGCGTGCCTTTTCGAGAAATAGTGCCGGAAGTGTCAGTGGCCCCCAGATCGTGCTGCGCAATTTACTTTTTTGTGTTCTAGTTTTTGAATTAGGCTTTGTCAATGGGCTTTTTCCATTGATTCGCGTAGAGTGATTTTTTCCTTAACGGGATTGGATATTTTTTTTCGGTTTCGAGCGTGCCTTTTCGAGAAATAGTGCCGGAAGTGTCAGTGGCCCCCAGATCGTGCTGCGCAATTTACTTTTTTGTGTTCTAGTTTTTGAATTAGGCTTTGTCAATGGGCTTTTTCCATTGATTCGCGTAGAGTGATTTTTTCCTTAACGGGATTGGATATTTTTTTTCGGTTTCGAGCGTGCCTTTTCGAGAAATAGTGCCGGAAGTGTCAGTGGCCCCCAGATCGTGCTGCGCAATTTACTTTTTTGTGTTCTAGTTTTTGAATTAGGCTTTGTCAATGGGCTTTTTCCATTGATTCGCGTAGAGTGATTTTTTCCTTAACGGGATTGGATATTTTTTTTCGGTTTCGAGCGTGCCTTTTCGAGAAATAGTGCCGGAAGTGTCAGTGGCCCCCAGATCGTGCTGCGCAATTTACTTTTTTGTGTTCTAGTTTTTGAATTAGGCTTTGTCAATGGGCTTTTTCCATTGATTCGCGTAGAGTGATTTTTTCCTTAACGGGATTGGATATTTTTTTTCGGTTTCGAGCGTGCCTTTTCGAGAAATAGTGCCGGAAGTGTCAGTGGCCCCCAGATCGTGCTGCGCAATTTACTTTTTTGTGTTCTAGTTTTTGAATTAGGCTTTGTCAATGGGCTTTTTCCATTGATTCGCGTAGAGTGATTTTTTCCTTAACGGGATTGGATATTTTTTTTCGGTTTCGAGCGTGCCTTTTCGAGAAATAGTGCCGGAAGTGTCAGTGGCCCCCAGATCGTGCTGCGCAATTTACTTTTTTGTGTTCTAGTTTTTGAATTAGGCTTTGTCAATGGGCTTTTTCCATTGATTCGCGTAGAGTGATTTTTTCCTTAACGGGATTGGATATTTTTTTTCGGTTTCGAGCGTGCCTTTTCGAGAAATAGTGCCGGAAGTGTCAGTGGCCCCCAGATCGTGCTGCGCAATTTACTTTTTTGTGTTCTAGTTTTTGAATTAGGCTTTGTCAATGGGCTTTTTCCATTGATTCGCGTAGAGTGATTTTTTCCTTAACGGGATTGGATATTTTTTTTCGGTTTCGAGCGTGCCTTTTCGAGAAATAGTGCCGGAAGTGTCAGTGGCCCCCAGATCGTGCTGCGCAATTTACTTTTTTGTGTTCTAGTTTTTGAATTAGGCTTTGTCAATGGGCTTTTTCCATTGATTCGCGTAGAGTGATTTTTTCCTTAACGGGATTGGATATTTTTTTTCGGTTTCGAGCGTGCCTTTTCGAGAAATAGTGCCGGAAGTGTCAGTGGCCCCCAGATCGTGCTGCGCAATTTACTTTTTTGTGTTCTAGTTTTTGAATTAGGCTTTGTCAATGGGCTTTTTCCATTGATTCGCGTAGAGTGATTTTTTCCTTAACGGGATTGGATATTTTTTTTCGGTTTCGAGCGTGCCTTTTCGAGAAATAGTGCCGGAAGTGTCAGTGGCCCCCAGATCGTGCTGCGCAATTTACTTTTTTGTGTTCTAGTTTTTGAATTAGGCTTTGTCAATGGGCTTTTTCCATTGATTCGCGTAGAGTGATTTTTTCCTTAACGGGATTGGATATTTTTTTTCGGTTTCGAGCGTGCCTTTTCGAGAAATAGTGCCGGAAGTGTCAGTGGCCCCCAGATCGTGCTGCGCAATTTACTTTTTTGTGTTCTAGTTTTTGAATTAGGCTTTGTCAATGGGCTTTTTCCATTGATTCGCGTAGAGTGATTTTTTCCTTAACGGGATTGGATATTTTTTTTCGGTTTCGAGCGTGCCTTTTCGAGAAATAGTGCCGGAAGTGTCAGTGGCCCCCAGATCGTGCTGCGCAATTTACTTTTTTGTGTTCTAGTTTTTGAATTAGGCTTTGTCAATGGGCTTTTTCCATTGATTCGCGTAGAGTGATTTTTTCCTTAACGGGATTGGATATTTTTTTTCGGTTTCGAGCGTGCCTTTTCGAGAAATAGTGCCGGAAGTGTCAGTGGCCCCCAGATCGTGCTGCGCAATTTACTTTTTTGTGTTCTAGTTTTTGAATTAGGCTTTGTCAATGGGCTTTTTCCATTGATTCGCGTAGAGTGATTTTTTCCTTAACGGGATTGGATATTTTTTTTCGGTTTCGAGCGTGCCTTTTCGAGAAATAGTGCCGGAAGTGTCAGTGGCCCCCAGATCGTGCTGCGCAATTTACTTTTTTGTGTTCTAGTTTTTGAATTAGGCTTTGTCAATGGGCTTTTTCCATTGATTCGCGTAGAGTGATTTTTTCCTTAACGGGATTGGATATTTTTTTTCGGTTTCGAGCGTGCCTTTTCGAGAAATAGTGCCGGAAGTGTCAGTGGCCCCCAGATCGTGCTGCGCAATTTACTTTTTTGTGTTCTAGTTTTTGAATTAGGCTTTGTCAATGGGCTTTTTCCATTGATTCGCGTAGAGTGATTTTTTCCTTAACGGGATTGGATATTTTTTTTCGGTTTCGAGCGTGCCTTTTCGAGAAATAGTGCCGGAAGTGTCAGTGGCCCCCAGATCGTGCTGCGCAATTTACTTTTTTGTGTTCTAGTTTTTGAATTAGGCTTTGTCAATGGGCTTTTTCCATTGATTCGCGTAGAGTGATTTTTTCCTTAACGGGATTGGATATTTTTTTTCGGTTTCGAGCGTGCCTTTTCGAGAAATAGTGCCGGAAGTGTCAGTGGCCCCCAGATCGTGCTGCGCAATTTACTTTTTTGTGTTCTAGTTTTTGAATTAGGCTTTGTCAATGGGCTTTTTCCATTGATTCGCGTAGAGTGATTTTTTCCTTAACGGGATTGGATATTTTTTTTCGGTTTCGAGCGTGCCTTTTCGAGAAATAGTGCCGGAAGTGTCAGTGGCCCTCAGATCGTGCTGCGCAATTTACTTTTTTGTCTTCTAGTTTTTGAATTAGGCTTTGTCAATGGGATTTTTCCATTGATTCGCGTAGAGTGATTTTTTCCTTAACGGGATTGGATATTTTTTTTCGGTTTCGATCGTGCCTTTTCGAGAAATAGTGCCGGAAGTGTCAGTGGCCCTCAGATCGTGCTGCGCTATTTACTTTTTTGGCTTCTAGTCTTTGAATTAGGCTTTTTCAATCGGATTTTTCCGTTGATTCGCGTAGAGTGACTTTTTCCTTAACGGGGTTGGATATTTTTTTTCGGTTTCGAGCGTGCCTTTTCGAGAAATAGTGCCGGAAGTGTCAGTGGCCCTCAGATCGTGCTGCGCAATTTACTTTTTTGGCTTCTAATTTGTGAATTCGGCTTTATGAATCGGATTTTTCCATTGATTCGCGTAGAGTGAATTTTTCCTTAACAGGATTGGATATTTTTGTTCGGTTTTGAGCGTGCGTTTTCGAAGAATATTGCGCAAGTGTCCGCGGCTGTCAGATCGTGTGCATAATACATTCTTCTTGCTTCTGTTTCTAAAATTAGGTTTTTAGTTACATTTTTTCGGTATGAATGCGTAGAGTAGGTTCGAGGCTGTTGAAATAAGGAGGCACGTGCAACAGTAGAAAAATCTTGGGCTCATGGAGTGCCACCAATGTAGAGCTATTAGATGCCAGGAATTATATCCTATTGTGAGAAGAAGTTGTAGCAGTAAAACAAATATGTAAGGTATGATATTTCTGTCGGATTCAGGATCAGCTAACCAAATTCCTCACAAGATAGAAATGTTTGGTGATCAAATAAAGAATCATAAAATGGGAATGCCTCAAGCAGATAAAGGGGAATGAAATTAAGCAATGTCCTCTTTTAATGATAAGATATAGAGAATACAGTGAGGCTGAAAGGTAAGTTGTATCCTTTTTCTAAATAAATATTAATATCTGTGATCAAAGTGAGTGATCTTTGCCAATGTGTTAAATTTCAGAACGGTGGAGCCAAGGTATATAAAGAAAGGAGAGAGATTTGAATGATAGCAGTGAAAAGAAGAAATGTACATTATGTCAAGAAACATAAAAGAGGCAGCATTTATATCCAGAGAGAAAG
>NW_016908801.1:0-215 GCF_001483705.2 Eufriesea mexicana | reverse complement strand
ACCTATTCTCTGGCAAGTAGATGGCTGTACTTGCCATTGGACTGAAGGCGTTTGGCGACGTATCCACCAAGCTACAACAGATTATAGATCTTGAATAGACCTATTCTCTGACATGTAGATGGCTGTACTAGCCATTGGATTGAAGGCGTTGTGCGATGTATTCACCAAGCTATACCAGATTATAGATCTTGAATAGCCCTATACTCTGGCAAGTA
>NW_016908800.1:137191-138257 GCF_001483705.2 Eufriesea mexicana | reverse complement strand
CAATGATTATCTCGTCATGTTAGGTTGTGTTAGGCTACGTTTGGTTATGTTACATTTGGCTAGACTAGCATATGCTACTATGACATTTGTGCTTTTGACTGCTCTTAGATTGATGTCCACGTTCGACATTGCTCTACTATACTCCGCTCGACTCTGGGGAAGCGAGCAATAAAGGTCGCGAAACGTTAGTTTTCGTTAGGTTATGTTATGTTAGGATAGTGTAGGCCAAGTTTGGCTAGGACAGCTTTGACCTTTGCGATATACACTGTTATTCGGTGTATTTCTGCGATCTCCTGTGCTCTGCCATACTCTGCTTGGACATGGGGAGGCCAGGAGCAGTGGTCGCTGCAAGTTATGTTGAGATATGCTACACTCGGCTAGGTTAGGTTAGGTCAGGTTATGCTAGCGTACCTACGGCTTTTGTGATATTCACTGCAATGCGGTGGAATTCTGCGTTCTACTGTGCTCTAGTACATCTTGCTTGTCTTCGCCGATGCAAGGAATATTGGTCTCGTAATGCTAGGTTGTGATAGACTACGTTTGGATATGTCACGTTTGGCTCGGTTAGAATGTGCTACTTTGACTTTTGTGCTATACACTGCCATTTCATGGATTTCTGCGCTCCAATGTGCTCTAATATGCTCTGCTTCGCTCTCGGGAGGCCTGCAGTAGTGGTCTTTGCTCGTTATGTCCGGTTAGCCCATGTTTGGATAAGTTAGGTCGGGTAGGCACAGAATTTCGAGATGCACACTGTTATTCGGTGGATATATGCTGTCTTCTGTGCTCCACTATACCCTGGTTGGCACTGGGCGGGATTGCAATAGCGGTATCGACGCGTTACGCTGAGTTAAGTTACGTTTGGTTCCGCTACCTTTTGGTAGGTTAGAACTGGATAGCTTTGATTTTTGTGCTATACACTGCCCTTCGGTGTAATTATTCCCATTACCGTGCTCTACCACATTCTATTTGGCCATGGGGAAGCCAGCAATAGTGGTCTCCGCACGTTAGACGCAGTTATGCTACGTTCGGTTATGTTACGTGTGGCTATGTTTGGGCAGGATTGCTT
>NW_016908800.1:89083-136494 GCF_001483705.2 Eufriesea mexicana | reverse complement strand
GTATCTCCGACTTTTGAGCTATACACCCCTATTCGGTGGATTTCTGTGCTCCCCCTGCTCTAATGTTTTCGTCCTGGCTCTGGGGAGGGCAGCAATGTTCTCCTCGGCACGTTTGGTTATGTTACATTAAGTTTGGTTAGGCTAGGTTTCGTCTAGTTCGGAGAGGATAGCATTGAATTTCGTGCTATACACTGTTGTTCTGCTTGATTGGCGCTGCTGAGGCCAGCAATTGTGGTCGCGGTACGCTACGTTGCACTATGCTGCGTTCGGATATGTTACTTTTGGCAAGTTAAGGGTAGGGTTTCTTTAACTTTTGTGCTATAAACTGCGATATTATGGATTTCTGGTATCTGCTCTCCTTTAATATGTTCTGCTTGCATCTGCGGACGGCAGCAGTAGAGGTCCCGTAACGTAAGGGTGAGTTATGTTACGTTTGGTTGGGTTAGGATCGTGTAGCGTTGACTTTTGCGCAATGCACTGCTATTCGGTCGCTTTCTGCATCCTACTCTGCTATGGTGTTTTCAGCTTGGCACTGGGGAGGCCAGCAACAGTGTTCAAGGCACGTTAGGATGAATTCGTTTGCATTTGGTTAACTTACGTTTGGTTAGATTAGGAGGTCGTATCTCCGACTTTTGTGCCATACGCGGCTATCCTGTGGCTTCCTGTAATCAACATTTCTCCAATATGCCCTGCTTGGCTGTGGGGAGGCCAGCAATATTGTCCTCGACGTGTTAGTTTGGGTTCGTTTACGCTCGGCTTACTTAGTCTTGGTTATGTTATTGTAGGGTAGCTTCGACTTTCGTGCTATACACTGCTGATACATGGATTTCTGAGCTACAATCTCCTCTAATATGTTTTGCATGGCTCTGTGCGTGGCAGCAATAGGGGTCTCGGCACGTTAGGTTGAGTTGTGCTACTTTCGGCCATGTTTCGTTTTCGAGGTCAGGATAGGATAATTTATTCTTTTGTGCTATACACACCTATTCGCAGATGTCTGCGCTCTACTGTGTTCTAATATTTTCTACTTGGGATTATGGAGGCCAGCAATAGTAGTCTCTGCACTTGAGGTTGAGTTAGTTTACGTTCCGTTCGGTTAGGTTATGTCAAGCTCGGGCAAGTTATCTTTGACTTTCGTTATATACACTGCTACTCGGAGGATTTCTGTACTCGACTGTGCCCTACTATATTCTGCAAGGCCTTCGCGAGGACAGTAATAGTCGCGGCTGGTTATGTTGAGTTTCCCTACGTTTGGATATTTTACGTTAGATCAGGTTATGCCAGGATGTCCACGGCTTCTGTGCTATTCACTGCAATTATATGGATTTCTGCGCTATACTCGTCTCTGGTACATTCTTCTTCTCGCTGTGCAGACGAGCAATGGTGGCCTCGTCTAGTTAGGCTTAGCTATGCTACGTTTGGGCATGTCACGTTTGGCTAGGTTTGGATACGCTGCAATGACTTTTGTTGTTTGCACTGCTATACGATGGGTACCTATGACCTACTGTGATCTACTACAACGTGCTTTGATCCGGGGAGGCCAGGAACAGTTGTATCGTCACGTCATGTTGTGTTATGCTGCGTTTGGTTAGGTTAGATTAGGTAAGGTTCGGTTGGGATATCTTCGACCTTTGTACTATACACTGCTATTCGGTGCATTTCTGCGCTCAACATTGCCCCACTGTACTCCGCTCGACTCTGGGGAGGCGAGCAGTAGACGCCGTGGCACGGTAGGCTGAGGTGCACTGCGTTTGCTTTTGCTAGGCTTGGTTATATTAGTATAGGATAGCTGTGACCTTTGTGCTATACACTGCAGTAAGGTGGGTTACTCCGCTCCACAGTGCTCTAGTATATTCTGCTTGGCTCTGTGGATGCTAGCAATAGAGGTCTCTGGACGTTAGGTTGGGGTATATTTCGCATGGTTATATTAAGTTCGGTCAGGTGAGGAGAGCAAAGCTTTAACTTTGTGCTATACACCGCCATTCGGTGGATTCCTGCGCTCTTCATTGCTCTAGTATGCTCTGCTTGGCTCTGGGGAGGGCAGCAATAATAGCCTCGTCACCTTATGTTATGATAGGCTACGTTCGGTTGGGTTAGGATAGGACTGGTTAGGTTAGGACATCTTCCACTCTTGTGCTATACACTGCAATGCGGTAGATTAATACGCTCTACTGTGCTATAGCACATTCTGCTTGGCTCTGGGGATGCTAACAGTAGTGTTCTCGGCACGTTAGGTTGAGTTAACCTACGTTCGGTTATGTTACGTATGGTTATGTTGTGGTAGGGTAACATGTACTGCTGCGCTATTCACTGCGATTGAATGGATTTCTGCGCTCTACACTCCCCTAATATGTTCTACTTAGCACTGGGATGGGCAGCAACTGTGGTCTCGCATGTCAGGATGTCTCAGGTTACGTTTGGTTTCGTTACGTTTTGTCTGGCTTGGATACGGTAACTTTGACTTTTGCGCCATACATTCCTATACGTTAGATTTGTGCGATCAACTGTGCTCTAATATGTTCTGCTTCGCTCTGGGGAGCCCAATAATGGTGATCCCGTCACGATAGGTAGAGTTAGGCTACGTTTGCACAGGTTATGTTTGCTTTGGTTATGTCTCGATAGATTTGGCTTTCGTGGTATGCACTGTCATTCGGCGGGTTTTCGCGCTCTACTGTGCTCTGCTATACTCTGCTCGACTGTGCGACGGCCAGCAATAGTGGTCGCGACCCGCCAGGATCAGTCAGTCTACGTTTGTTTTTGTTTGGTTATGTCATGTTTGTTTTGGATATCTCTGACGTTTGTGCTATACAGTGCAGATTGGTGGCTTTCTGCGTCCCTCCGTGCTCTATATATTACGCATGGCTCTCGTGTACCCCGCAATAGTGTTCGTGGCACCGCTGTCTGGGTTACGTTACGTTCGGTTATGTCACGTTTGGTTATGTTAGGAGAGTGTAGCTTTGACTTTTGTGCTATACACTGCTACTCGGTGGACTTCTACGCTACACCGTGCTCTAGTATCCTATGCTTGGCTCTCGCGATGCTAGCAATTGTGGTCTCTGCACACTAGGTTGGGTTATGCTTCGTTTGGTTATGCTACGACAATATGGCTTAGGTTTGAATAGCACCGTCTTTCGCGTTGCACGCTGTTATTTGGTGGAATTCTGCGATCTACTGTGCTTTACAATACTCTGCTCGAATCTTGGGAGACCAGCAATAGTGGTCGCGGCACGTTACGTTGAGTTACGTTATGTTTGGCTATGCTATGGTTTATTGGGTTAGGAAGGGTTGGCTTTAATTTTTGTGCTATACATTGGTATTGTGTGGACTTCTGCGCTCTGCTGTGACATAGTATGCTCCGCTGTACCCTGGGGAGGCCAGAAATTGTGTCTCTGTCATGTCAGGTTGTGTTAGGTTACGTATCGCTATTTTATTTTGGCATGGGTAAGGCTTGGATGCCTATGATTTTTCTGCTATACATTGCGATTCAATGGATTTCTGCGTCCTACACTCCCCTAATATGTTCTGAATGACCCTGAGGATGCCGGCAATGGTGGTTGCGACACGTCAGGTTGAGTTATATTACGTTTGGTTAGAATACGTTTTCCTAGTTTAGAATGGAATAGCTTTGACTGTTATGCTCTACACTTATATTCGGTGAATTCTTGCGCTCTAATGTCCTCGAATATGAGCCGCTTGTCTCTGGAGAGGCCAGCAAACGTGTTCCTGGCACGTTTGGTTGAGTTGCGTTTCGTTTTCCTTGCTTAGGTTAGGATAAGTCTGGTTAGGATGGCTTTGTCTTTTGTGCTATACACTGCCGTACGGTGGATTCCGTCGAAATAATGAGCTTCATTACATTTTGCCTGGCTATGCGGATGCCAGCTGTAATGGCCTCGGCACGATAGGCTGAGTTACGTTGCGTGCAGTTATGTTAGGTTTGGATAGGTTACGATATGATAGATTTGACTTGTGTGCTATACACTGCCATTGGGTGGATTTGTACGATCTACATAGCCCTACTATACTATGCTGGACAAAGGGAAGGACAGTAATGATGTTCTCGGCACGCTAGGTTGGGTAATGCTACGTTTGGATGGGTTATGTTAGTCTGGGATAGGTAGGGATAGCTTTGCCTTTCGTGTTAGACTCTGTTACTCGGTGGAATTCCGCGCTATACTTTGCTCTAATGTACTCTGCTTGGCTCTGCGAAGGCCAGCAATACTAGCTTCGGCACTTCATGTAGAGTTAGGCCACTTTCGGTTAGGTTAGGTTAGGACAGGTTGGGTGAGGATATCTTCCATTTCTCTGCTATACACTGCAATGTGTTGGGTTACTGCGATCGGCTGTGCTCTAGTATATTCTGCTTGACTCTGAGAAGGCTAGTAATAGTGGTCTTGGGACGACCGGTTGAGTTAGCTACTTTCGGTTATGTTACGTATGGTTTTGATAGGATAGGGTAACTACGACTATTGCGACATGTACTGCGATTCTATGCATATCTGCGCTCTGCTCTCCTCTAATATGTTCTTCTTGGCTCTGGCGAAGGAGCAATGGTGGTCTCGGTACGTCACGATGAGATGGGTTACGTTTGCATACGTTAGGTTCGGTCCGGTTTGGACACGGTAGCTTTGACATCCGCACTATACACTGCTACTCGGTGGGTATCTATGCTATACATTGCTCTGCTATACTCTGCTCGAGCCTGTGGAGCCCAGTAATAGTGGTCCTGACACGTTAGGTATAGTTAGGCTGCATTTGGTCAGGTTGTGTTTGCTTTGGTAATGCCTGGATAGATTTGGCTTTCGTGGTATACACTGTTATTCGGTCTAATTCCGCGCTCCTCTGTGCCCTGCCATACCCTGCTCGCCCGCGGGAATGCCAGAAATAGCGGATGCTGCACGTTATGCGCATTCAGTCTACGTTTGGTTAGGTATGGTTAGGTTTGGTATGGTTATCCTTGAATTTTGTGCTGCACACTGCACTTCCGTGGGATCCTACGCTCTACATTGCTCTACCACAATCTGCTCGACTCTGGGGTGGGCTGTAATAGCGGCCTATCCACGTTAATTTGAGTCAGTCTGCGGTTGGCTATGCTATGTTTTTTCGCGTAGGGTTGGGATAACTTTAACATTCGTCCGATACACAGTTATTCTTTGGACTTCTGCGCTCTACTCTGATTTACCGTATTCTGAATGGCTCTGGCGCGTCCTACAATAGTGGTCGCTTCTCGTTGTGCTGAGTTTGGCTTCGCTTGGTTAGGTTACATTTGCTGGGTCAGGCTTGGATAGCTTTGACTCTTCTCCTATACACTGCGACACAATGGATCTCGGCACTTTCCGCTCCTGTAGTATGTTCTTCTTGGATCTGGGGAGACCGGCAGCAGTGGTCGCTGCACGTTACGTTGAGTTAGGTTACGTTTGTGTATGTTACGGTTGGCCTGGTTAGGGGAGGAAAGCTTTGAATTTTGTTCTATACACTGCTATTCGTTTGATTTCTGCGCTCTATTGTGCCCTAGTATGCTCTGCGTGGCTTCGAGGAGGCTAGCAATACTGGTCTCTGTGTATAAGTTTGATTTATGCAACGTTTGGTTAGATTGCGTTTGTCTAGATTAGGTTTGCATAGCGTTGAGTTTCGCGCCATACGCTGCTATTCTCCGGATCTCTGAGCTGTACTGTATTCTCGTATGTTCCGCTTTGCCGTGAGGAGCCTAGCAATAATGGTCTCGTCTCGTTATGTTTAGTTAGTCTACACTTGGTTGGGTTAGGTTTGGTCAGATACGGTTAGGATAACTTTGACGTTTGTGCTATTCGCTGCTCTTAGAAGGCCTTCTGCGCACTGCACTGTTCTAGCACGTTCTGCTTACTGGGGATGCCAGTAATGGTGGTCTCGGCACACTAGGTTGAGATAGGATACGTTTGGCTATTTTATGTTAGCTCATGTTATGTTTGGATAGCTTCGACTGTTCTACTATACACTGCGATTCTATGGATTTCTGCGCTCTACTCTCCTCTAACATGATCTGCTTGAACCTGCGGAGGCCAGCAATACCAGTCGCGGCGCGACAGGTTGAGTTAGGATACGTTCGGTTCTGTTAGGTTAAGTTGGGTTAGGTAAGGGTGTCTTAGTCTTTTGTTCTCAGCGCGGATATTACATGGACTTCTGTGCTCTACAATATTCGGCTTGGCTCCGGGGACTCCAGTAATAGGCGTCTCGGCACGTTAGGTTGGGTTATGTTACGTTCGGTTATGTTACGTCTGGGTTGGTTAGGGCGGGATAGATCTGCCTTTAGTGCTGTGCACTGCTATTCGGTGGATTTCTGCACTCTACTGTACTCTAGTATGCCCTGCTTGGCTCTGGGAATGCCACCAATAGCGGTCTCGGCACGTCAGATTGAGTTATGCTACGTTTGGTTTGGTTATGTTCCTTTGGGTTAGATAAGTTTAACTCTGACTTTCTTGGCATGGACTGCTATATGGGGGATTTCTGCGCTATGGTGTGCTCTACTATACTCTGCTGGACTGTGGGGTGGCCAGTAATATTCTTCCCGGCACGACAGCTTGATTTATGCCGCGTATGGCTATGTTACGTTTGGTAAGGGCAGGAGAGGATGGCAATGACTTTTGTGCTATATACAGCTGTTCGGTGGACTTCTCCGCTGCACTGTGCTCTAGTACGTCCTGCATAGCTCTGTGGAAGCAGGCAATAGTGGTAGCGTCACGACAATGTGAGGTATGTTACGTTTTGTTATGTTACGTTTGGTTGGGGAACGAGAGTATAGCTTCGACTTTTGCGCTATACACTGCTATTCGGGGGACTTCTGCGCTCTATATTGATCTACAATACTCTACTCTACTCTCGGTGTGCCAGAAATGGTGGCCCCGGCACGTTACGTTAAGTTGGGTTACGCTAGGCTTGGCTAGGTTTGGCTACGCTTGGCTAGGATGGCTTTGGCTCTTGCGCCATACACCGCTATTCCGCGGATTTCTGCGCCCTACTGTAACCCAGTACGTTCTTCTTGGCTCTGGGGAGTCAGGCAATGGTGGTAGTGTCGCGTTAGGCTGAGTCATGTTACGATTGGCTAGGTTAGGGGAAGATAGCTTTGACTTTTTCGCTACGCACTGCTGTTCGGCAAATATCTGCCATCTGCATTGCTCTGCCCTCCACTGCTTTGCTCTGGGAGGGCCAGCCCTAGTGGTCGTGTCGCGTTTGGTTTAGCTACGATACATTTGGCTTGCATATGTTAAGCTATGTTTGTTAAGTGTGGCATCGACTTTTGTCCTTGACGCTGCCATTCGTTGGATTTCTGGGCTCTGGTGTGCTATAGTATTTTCTGCTTTGGTACGGGGAGGATAGCATTAGCGGTCACGACACGTTAGACAGAGCTATGTTGCGTTTGATTATGTGACGTTTGATATCTTTGGAACAGGGTGACTTTGACGTTTGTGCCATACGCTTGCATTCGGTGGATTCCTGCGCTCTACAGTGTTCTGGTACGTCCTGCTTGGCTCTGGGAAGGCAGCAATAGCGTTTGGGGCACGTAAGCTCGTGTTTGGTTACGTTTGGTTAAGTTCTGTTAGGATAACTTTGACTTTCGTGCTGTACACTGTTATTCTATGGTTTTCGGCCCTCCATTGCGCTGTACGGTAATCTGCTTTGCACCGGGTGGCGTGCAATAGTTGTCACGGCACCTTCTGTTGAGCATGGTCATGTCAGGACAGGTTATGTTAGTTTGGGATAGGCTTCGGTACCCTAGACTTTTCTGCCGTACACCGCGTTTCTCTGGATTTCTGCGCTCCACTCTCCTCTAATATAGTCCGCTTGCCTCAGGTGAGGCCAGCAATAGTGCTGGCGGCACGTTAAGTTGCGTTTGGATACGCCTGTAATGCTGCAATTGGTTAGGTTAGGTAAGGATAGCTAAGGCATTTGTGCTGTACGCTGACATTCGGATGATTTCTCCACTCTACTGTGCTCTATTATACCCTGCCTTGCTCTGGGGTGGCCAAAAGTAGTGGCTGCGGCACGTTAGGTTTTGTTAGGCTACGTTCTGTAGGGTTATTTTAGCATGTGTTACGTTCGGATAGCTTTGACCTTACTGCTGTACACTGCCATTCTATTGACTTCTGCGCTCAATTCTCCTCCAATATGTCCTGCCTGGCACCTGGGAGGCTACCAATAGTGGTCGCGGCACTTTCGGTTGTGTTTGGGTACGTTTGAGTATGTTAGGATACGACGAGGTAGGATAGGGTAGTTATGCCCTTTGTGCTGCGCACCGCAATTCTATGGACTTCTGCGCCGTATTGTGCGCTATCGCAATCCGCCTGCCTCCTTGGTCGTCAGGAATGGTGGTCGCGACCCGATAGGCTGAGTTATGTTACGTTTGGTTGGGTAAGGATATGGTAACTTTGACTTTTGTCCCCATACACTCTATTCAATGGATTTCTGCGCCCTACTGCGCTCTAATATGTTCTGCTTGCCACTGGGGAGGCCTGCAGTGATGTTCGTGGCACTTTTGGTTGAGTTATGCTGCGTTTCATTTCCTTAGATTAGGCTTTGTTTGGTTGGGGCGGCTTTGAATTTTGTGCTATGCACTGCCATTTGGTGGCTTCATGCTCTCTACTGCGTTCTGCTATGCTCTGCTCGTCTCTCTGGGTACAGCAATAGTGGTCTCTGCACGTTCGGTCGAGTTATGTTGCGCTCGGTTAGGTTATGTTAGTTTAGGTTTGGTTTGGATATCTCTGACTTTCTTGGCATATGCTGTTATTCGGTGGTCCTCTATGCTCTACTGTGATCTACGATACTCTGCACGACCCTGGTGAGGCTAGCAATAGTGGTCGCTGCACGTTGTTTTATGGTACGTGTGGTTATGATACGATTAGTTAGGGTAGGAGAGGATAGCGTAGCCTTTTGGGCTCTATACTGCTATTCTGTGATCTTCTGCGCTACACCGTACTTTAGTTTGCTCTGCTCGACTCTGGGGTGGCCCGTAATAGTGGCTGCTGCACGTTAGGTTTAGTTAGGTTACGTTTGGGTGTGTTACAGTTGGTTTGGTTAGGAGAAGGTAGCTTTGACTTTTGTGCTATACACTGCTATTCGGTGGATTCCCGTGCTTCACTGTGTACTGATATGTTCAGCTTTGCTCTAGAAGAGACAGCAGTAGACGTTTTGGATAGTTATGCTTCGGTAGGCAACGTTTGTCTTGGTTACGTCAGGTCAGTTCAAGTTAGGACATCTTTGAGCTTTGTGCTTTCCACTGAAATGCCTCGGATGTCTGTAATCTACTGTGCTGTAGTATATTCAGCTTGGCTCTGGGGAGATCAGCAATAGCCGTATAGGGCAGTTAGGTGGGGCCAAGTTACGTTTGGTTATGTTAGGCGAGGACAGCTGTGACTTTTGTGTTATACACTGCTATTCCGTGGATTTGTGCGCCCTGCCGTGATCTAATATGATCTGCTTTGCCCGGCGCAGGCCAGAAACTGTGGCCGCGGCGCGTTAGGTAGGGATATGTGACGTTCCGTTAGGTTATGTTTGCTTGGATTCTGATGGGACATCCTTGACTCTTGTGCTGTACATTGAAATGCGGTGTATTTCTGCGCTCTACATTGCTCCACCGTACACTGCTCGGCTGCGTGGTGGCCTGTAATAGTGGTATCCTCTCGATAGGTTGAGTTAAGCAATGTTTCGTTATGTTATGTTTGGTCAGGTTGGGCTAGGTTTGCTTTGGCTTTTGTTCTATAAACTACTCTTCAGTAGATTTCTGGGCCCTCCTGTCCTCTAGTATGCTCTGCTTGGCCCTGAGGAGGCCAGCAACTGTGGTCTCGGCACCTTAGTTTCATTTATGCTGCGCTCAGCTGTGTTTGGTTAGGTCAGGTTTGGTTAGGACATAGTTGATTATTATGCTATACGTTGCTAATTGGTGCCTCTCTGCGCTTTACTGTGCTCAAGTATATCCTGCCCGGCTTTGGGGATTCCAGCAATAGTGGCCTCGACACGTGAGGTTAAGTTGTGACACGTTTGAATATATTACGTCTGCACATTTTCGGACAGAAAACCTTTGACTTGTGTGCTACACACTGCAATCTGGTGGATTTATTCTCTCTACTGCGCTCTAGTGTACCCTGTTTGGCTTTGGAGAGGATTGCAATAGTGGCCTCTGCAGCTTAGGTTGCGCTAGGCTACGTTGGGTTGCGTTACGCTTGGTCTGGTTAGGATAGGATAGCTCTGACTTCTGTGCTATACGCTGCTATTCGGAGGATTACTGCTCTCCATACTGCTCTGCTATGCTCCGCTCGACTCTCGGGAGGCCAGCAATAGTGGCCGCGCCACGTTAGGTTTAGTTCGATAGCGTTTGGTCAGGTTAGGCTATGCTTGGTTAGTTTGGGTTAAATTTGGCTTTTGTGCTACACACTGCTATTGTCTGGACTTCTACGCTCTAATGTGCGTTGTAACGCTCTGCTTGTCTCCGGGTACACCAGGAATTGTGGTCGTGGCACGTTAGGTTGGGTTGCGTTGCGTTCGGTTAGGTCAGGTTAGGTTAGGTTTGGTTAGGATAGCTTTGACGTTTGTGCTATACACTGCTATTCGCATTCACTGTTATTCGCCGTATTTCTGCGCTTCACTGTGCTCTGCTATATTTTGCTTGGCCCCGGGGTGTCCAGCAATAGTGGCCGCGGCTCGCTACGTCAAGTTATGCTTCGTTTGGTCCGTTTGCATTTGTGTGGGTTGCGTTTGGCTGGCTTTGGCTTTTCTGCTATACACTGAGATTCTGTGGATTTCTAAGCTCCACTTTCCTGTAATATGCTCTATATGGACCTGTGGGCGGGGGGGGGGCAGCAATAGATATCTCGGGTCGTTAGGAAGGGTTAGGCCCCGTTCGCTTATGTTACGTTTGGTTAGGATAGGATGGGATAGATTTGTCTTTTGCGCAATACACTGCTGTTCGGAGGATTCCTACGCTATACAATGCTCTCCTATACTCTGTTCGATTCTCGGCAGGTCTCGGCGCGATAGGTTGAGTTAGGCTATGTTTGGTTAGGTTACGTTAGCTTGGGCTTGGTTTGGATAGCTTAGCCTTTCGTGGCATAAAGTGTTGATCGGTCGATTTCTGCGCTCCACTGTGCTCTGGCGCGTTCTGTTTGGCCCTGTGGAGGGCCACTAGAGCGGTCTCGGCATGTTAGGTTGTGTCAGGCAATGTTTGGTTATGTTCTGTATGTTTGGGTTAGGCTTGGGTAGCATTGACTTTTCTGATATACCCTGCGATTATATGGATTTCTGCGTCCTACTCACAACAAGCGTGTTCCAATTGACTCTCTAGCTGCTAGGAATAGAGGTCGCGGCGCGTTAAGTTTAGATAGGTAACGTTACGTCATCTTACGATTTGCTATGTTAGGAGAGGATGGTTTTGACTTTAGTGCTATAGTCTGTTACTAGATGCATACCTGCCCCTAGAGTGGCCTAATGCCTTCAGCATGGATCTGCGAATGCCAGCAATGGTAGCCTGTGCACGTTACATAGTGACATGCTACGTTCGCTTAGGCTGGTTCAGGCTTAATTTTGTCAGGATGCCTCTTACTTTTGTGCTCTACACTGCTATTCGGTCGATTTCTGCGCTCCACTGCGCTCTAGTATGTCTTGCTTGACCCTGTGGTGGGCAACAATAGCGGTCTCGGCACGTTAGATTGAGGCAGGCTATGTTTGGTTATGACATGTTAGTCTGGGTTAGGCTTGGGTAGCTTAGACTTTTCTGATATACACAGTGACTCTTTGGATTTTTGCGTTCTGCGCTACACTAACGTGTTCTGCTCGGCACGTTAGTTTGAGTTACGTTACGTTTGATTATGTTACGGTTGACTATGTTATGGGAGGGTAGCTTTGAGCTTAGTGCCATAGTCTGCTATCAGATTGATTTCTGCTCCCTACAGTGCTTTACATTTTTCAGATTGTCTGTGGGAATGCCAGCAATAGTGATCTCGGCGTGTTATGTCGGGTCAGGTAACGTTCTCATAGGTTGGTTAAGGCTAAGTTTGACCAGGATGGCTTTAACACTTGTGTTGTACACTGCTATTCAGTGGACCTCTGCGCTCTACTGCGCTCTAGTATGTCCTGCTACGCTCTGGGGTGGCGGGGGGGAGGCAGTAATAGTGGTCGCGGCTCGTCAGGGTAAGTTAGGATACGTTCGGTTATGTCACGATTCCCTTTGCTAGGAGAGGATAGCTATGCCTTTAGTGCTATTGTCTGCAACTCGGTGGCTTTCTGCGCATTACTGTGAGCTAGTATGGCCTGCTTGGCTCTGGGGAGGGCAGCAACAGCGGCCACGTCACGTTAGGTTGGTTAGGCTACGTTTTGTTCAGTTTCTTTTGGTTAAGCTCGGGTAGCTTTGGCATCTCTGACTTAAACAGCGATCCTATGGATTCCTGCGCTCTATCCTCCACTAATATGTTCCGCTTGACACTGAGGAGGCCAGCAATGGTGGTCGCTGCACGTTCGGTTGAATTAGGTTAGGTTAGGTCATGTTACGGTTGGTTAAGTTAGGAGTGTATATCTTTGTCTTTAGTGCTGTATGCTGCTATTAGGAGGATTTCTTGACCCAACAGTACTCTAATATTTTGAGCTTGGCTCTTGCAAGGCCAGCAAGTGGTTGGTCTCGGCACATTATGATGAGCCTTGCTACGTTCGGTTAGGTTGGTATAGGCTACGGTTGGTAATGATAGCTTTAACTATTGTGCTGTACACTGCTATTTGATGGATATATGAGATCTACTGTTCTCTAGTATGACCTGCTCTGCTCTGGGGTTGGCAGAAATTGCGGTCTCGGCTCGTTAGCTTGAGTTGGGCTATGTTTGGCTATGTTCTGTTCGTTTCGGTTAGGTTTGGGCAGCTTTGACTTTTCTAATGTACACTGCGATTCTATGGATATCTGCGTCCTGCTCTCTACTAATGTCTTCTGCTTGCCTCTGGGAATGCCAGTAATAGTGGTTGTGGCACATTAGGTTGTGGTAGGTTACGTCTGATTATGCTACGATTGGTTATGTTAGGAGAGGATACCATGACTTCTGTGCTATAGCCACTGTTATGTGGACCTGCGCGCCCTGCTGTCCTCTCGTATCTTCAGCTTGGCTCTGGGAAGAACAGCAATGGTTGTATCGGCAGGAAATATTGAATCATTTTACGTTCGGTTATGTTGTGTTTGGATAAGTTTGATTTGAGTAGCTTCAACTTTCGTTCTGTACAACGGTATATTGTGCATTTCTGTTCTCTGCTGTGCTCTAGTATCTCCTGCTTCTCTCTGGGGTGTGCAACAATAGCGGTCTCGGCAAGCTAGGTTGAGTCAGGCTATGTTTGGTTACATACTGTTTGTATAGGTTTGGCTTGCACAGCTTTGACTTCTCTGATGTACACAGCGATGATGTGGTTTTCAGCGTTCCACTCTACACTTACTTGTTCCGATTGGCGCTGGTGAGGACAGCAATGGTGGTCGCGGCACGTTAGGTTGAGTTAGGTTGCGTTTGGTTATGTTACGTTTGGTTAGGTTAGGAGAGGATAGCTGTGACTTTAGGGGCATAGTCTGCTATTAGGTGAATCTCGGCGCCCTAGAGTGCTCTAACATTTTCAGCTTGACTCTGGCAAGGCCAAAAATGGTGGTCTCGGCACGTTTAGATTAGTCAGGTTACGCTCGGTTATGTTACGTCAGGCTAAGTTTGGTCAGGATAGCTTTACCATTTGAGCTGTACACTGCTAGTCAGCTGATTTCTGGGCTCCCGTGTGCTCTAGTATGTCCAGCTTAGCTCTGGGCAGGGCAACAGAAGCGGTCTCGGCACGTGAGGTTGTGTGAGGTTGATTTATGTTACGGTTGGTTAGGCTAGGAGAGCATAGCTTTGACTTTTGTGCAATAGTCTGCTATTAGGTGGATTTCTACGACCTACAGTGCTCTAATATTTTCAGCTTGGCTCCAGGAAGGCCAGAAATAGTGGTCTTGGCTCATTATGTCGGGTCGGATCGTTATCTACGTTCGGTTATGTTGGGTTGGGCAATATTTGTTCAGGGTATATTTAACTTTTGTGTTGTACACAGTTATTCAGAGGACTTCTGCACTCTACTGTGCTCCTGCACGTCCTGCTTGACTCTGGGAACGGCAGCAATGGCGGTCCTGTCACGTTAGGTTGAGATATGCTATGCTTGGTGATGTTCTGTTGGTTTGGGTTAGGTTTGGCTAGCCGTGACTTTTCCGATATACACAGTGGTTATATGGATTTCTGCGTTCTACCCTTCACCAGCGTGTTCCGCTTGACTCTGCGGAGGCTAGCAATAGTGGTCGCGGCACGTTAGATTGTGTTGGGTTATGTTTGGCTATGTTACGTTTGGTTACGTTAGGAGAGGATGGTTTCGACTTTAGTACTATAGTCTGCAATTATGTGAATTTCTGCGCTCTACTGTGCTCTAATATGCTCTCATGGACCCTGGAGAGGCGAGCAATAGTGGCCGCGGTTAGGATGAGTTATTTTACGTATGACATTGTTACGCTTTGCTAGGTCAGTGTAGGATATCACGGACTTTTGAGCTATACAGCGCTATTCGATGGATTTCTTCTATCCACTGTACTCCAATATGTTCTGCTTGGTTCTGTGGTCGCTAGCAATATTGGTTTCGGCACGTTGGGTTGGGATATGCTTCGTTTTGTTGGTTTACGTTAGCACCGGTTGGGTTTCGACAACTCCGACTTTCATTTCATACACTGCTATTCTATGGATATCTGCGCTCTGCTCTGTTCTATTATGATCTGCTTGTGTCTTTTGAGACTAGCAATACTGGTAGCGGCACGTCAGGTTTAGTCCGATTCCGTTCGGTTGTGTTAGCTTTTGATACCGTTGACTTCTTTGCTCAGCACTACTATCGTATGGATTTCTGCACTCTACTGTACCCTACCATGTTCTGCTTGCCTCTAGGGGCGCCAGCAGCAGTGGTCGCGGCATGCTAATGTGGGTTATGCTGCGTTTGGTTAGGCAATGCTAGGTTATGTTTCGTCAGTATATGTTCGCTTTTCGCGATATACACTGCTCTACGGTGGGTTTCTGTGTTCTACTGTGCTCTAGCATGCTCTGATTGGCTCTGCGGCGGCCAGCAGTGGTGATCTCGGCACGTTATTTTGAGTTATGGCACGCATGGTTATGTTAGGTTAGGTCAGCTCATTTTTATTGTTTTAGCCATAATTCTTAGTGAAAAATATTTAATAATTTATAGGAAAATTATTATAAAAATTAAAAACTTTAAGAATGAAATATTTATAAAAAAATTATTATTAGTGATTTTAGTGATTAATTTGTTATAATGATTGAATTAATATATAGTTTATAAAATATATTAGTATAATATTATATATATATAAGGAATTCGGCAAAGAAAATAATTTAATATTTATATTCACCTGTTTATCAAAGACATGTCTTACAAAATTTAATTTTAAGTCGATCTGCTCAATGAATTTATTTAAATGGCTGCAGTACATTGACTGTACAAAGGTAGCATAATCAATTGTCCTTTAATTAAAGAATGGAATGAAAGAATTAATGAGATATATACTGCCTCAAATATAAATTATGAAATTAAATTTTTTGTCAAAACGCTAAAATAAGATTATGGGAAAATAAGACCCTATAGAATTTTATATAATTAATATTTTCAATTTTTTATTCATTTTAAAAATATAAATTATATTTAATTGGGAAGACTAATAACTTTAATTAACTTTATTTTAAAATAATACTGTGATTTAAGATAAATTAATTTGATATAATTTTATTAATAAGTAAAATAAATTACCTTAGGGATACCAGCGTAATATCTTTTTAAAGGTCGTTTTAATAAAGATGTTTGCGACGTCGATGTTGAATTAAGATAAATTTTAAATGTAGCAATTCAATAATTAGGTTTGTTCGACTTTTAAAATCTTACATGATTTGAGTTCAAATCGACGTAAGTCAGTATATCTTCGATCTTTCTGCTTTACAATGCAGTTCGTCGGGTTTCTGCGATACACTGTGCTCTAGTATACTCCGCTTGGCCCTGGGGAGGTGAGCAATAGTGTTCTATGCACGTTAAGTCGAGTTATGTTACGCTTTGGTTTGTTATGTTTGCATAGGTTAGGCACGGATAGCTTCGGCCTTTGCGCTGTGCACTGCAATGCGTCGGATTTCTACGCTCCACTGTGATCTGATATGTTCAGCTTGGCTCTGGGAAAAACCGTAATACTGGTCTCGGCACCTTGTGCTGGGATAGGCTATGTTTGGATGGCGTAGGCTACGTCAGGTTAGGCTTGGTTATCTTTACTTTTGTGCATAACACTGCAACGCCGCGGATTTCTGAGATTTGCTGCGCTCCAGTATATTCTGCTCGGCTCTGGTGAGGTCAGCAATATCGGTGAAGGGCGGTTTGGTGGATTCAGGTTACGTTTGGTTATGCTATGTTTGGTTACGTTTGGCTAGGACAGTTTCGACCTTTCAGCTATACACAGCTATTAGGTGGACATCTGAGCTCCACTGTGGTCTAATATGCTCTGCTTTGCTCTAAGGAGGCCAGAAACTGCGGCCGCGGCGCGATATGTAGAGGTAAGTTAAGTTTGGCTAAGTTAGGTTCGTTTGGATTAGGATAGGATACCTTCGACTTTTGTGGTGTGCACTGAAATTCTGTGGACGTCTTCGCTCTGCCGCACTCTAGTATGCTCCGCTTGGCAGTGGGGAGGCCAGCAATAGTGGACTCGGCTCATTAGATGCAGTTGGTCTACGTTTGGTTGTGCTTGGTTGGGCCAGGTGGGGTCAGGCTCTCTTTGACATTTGGCCTATTCGCTGCTATTTCGTGTCTTCCCGCCCTCTACGGTGCTCTAGTGTGTTCAGCTTGGCTATGGGGATTCCAGTAATAATGGTCTCTGCACGTTAGGTTAACATATGTTACGTGTGGTTTTAATACTTTTGGCCAGGTTAGGATAGGATAGGGTTGACTTCTGCGATGAGCGCTGCTATTCGCTGGACATCTACGCTCTACAATACTCTGCTATACTCTGCTCGACTGTGGGGAGAACAGGAATAGTGGTCGCTACGCGTTATGTTCAGTTATGTTGCGCTTGGGTATGTTACAATTCATTAGGCTCGGGGGGGTTAACTCTGTCATTTGTGATATACACTGCTATTCGGTGGAATTCTGCGGTATACTTTACTCTGATATGTTCAGCTTGGCTCTGGGAAAGACAGCGATATTTGTCTCTGTACGTTGTGTTGAGTTAGGCTACCTTTGGTTTGGTTAGGCTGGTACAGGTTTGGTTGCGGTATATTTGACGCTGTGCTCTGCACTGAGTCGCCGGGGATATCTGTAGACCACTGTGCTCTATTATAATCTGCTTCACTCAGGCAGGTCAGAAGTAGTGGCCGCGGCACGTTATATTGTGTTATGATTCGTCTGGTTAGGTAAGGTTGGGATAGGTATGGTCAGGTTATCCTTGACTTTGTGCTGCACACTGCTCTTCGGTGGATATCTACGCTCAACATTGCTCTACCATACTCGGCTCGACTCTGGGGTGGCCAGCAATAATGGCCTCGTCACGTTAGGCTGAGTTAAGCTTTTATTATGTTTGTATGTGTTAGGTTTGAATAGCTTCGGCAGTCTCGGCATAGACTGCTATTCAGAGGATTTATGCGCCCTACTGTGCTCTACTATGACCTCCTCGACTCTGGGGAGGCCAGCAGTGGTGGTCGCTGCAAGCTATGCTGTGTGATGTAACGTTTGGTTAGGTTATACTTGTTTGCGTTAGGTTTGGGTATCTTTGAATTTTTAGATGTACACTGCATTGCGGTGGTCTTCTGCGCTATACTGCGCTCTAGTATGTTCTGATTGGCCCTGGGTTGGCCAGTAATAGTGTTCTGAGCACGTTAGTTTGCGATAGGCTACGTTTGGTTAGGGCAAGTTGGCTTTGGTTAGCAAAGGACATCTTCGACCTATCCTCTGTTCCATGCTATTCTATGGATTTCTGCGGCCAGCTCTCCTCTATTATGCTCTGCTTGGCTCTGCTGAGGCCAGCAATAATGGTCGCGGCGCGTTAGGTTTAATCAGATTGCGTTTGGTTCGGTTGGGATAGGTTGGGATAGGTAAGGATATCTTTGACATCTGTGCTCAGCACTGCTATCCTACGAACTTCTGCACTCTACTGTGCTCTATCATATTTTGCTTGCCTCTGTTTGCGCCAGAAACAGTGGTCGCGGAACGTTACTTTGAGTTATGTTACGTTTGGTTAGGATAGGTTGGGTAATATTTCGTCAGGATATGTTTAACTTTAGTGCTAAATACTGCTATTTGGTGTCGTTCTGCGATCTACCGTCCTCTATTATGTTCTGCTTGGCCCCGGGGACTGCAGCAATAGTGGACGCGGAAGGTTCAGTTGAGTTATCCTCCGCTTCTGTATGTTACGATGGCTTGGGTTCTATTTGGGTAGCTTCGACTTTTCTGCGGTACACTGCGGTTCTATGGAATTCTGCGCTACGCTCTACCCCAACATGACCTGTTTGGATACGCTGAGGCCAGCAGTAGTGGTCGCGATGCGTTATGTTGAGCTGCGTTACGCTTGGTTATGCTGCGGTGGGTTAGATTATGAGCGGGCAGCTTCGACCTTTGTGCCATAAACTGCTATTCCTTGTATTTCAGCGCTCTTCTTCGCTCCAATGTGTTCAGCTGGCTCTGGGCCAGCAATAATGGCCTGGGCACTTTATGTTTAGTTATGCTACGTTTGATTAGGTTAGGTTATGCTGTGATAGGTTAGGATACCTCTGACTTTTGTGCTACAAATTGCTTTTCGGTGGATTTCCACTCTCTACATTGCTCTACTATACTCTGCTCGGCTCTGGCGGCGCCAGCAACAGTGGCTTGGGCACGTTAGGTTGAGCTGTGCTACGTTTGGTTAGGTTACGTTGTATGGGTTAGGTTTGGCTAGCTTTGACAGTCTTGGCATAGGCTGTTACACGGCGGATTTCTGCGGTCTACTGTGCACCACTATACTCTGGTTGGCTCTGCGTAGGTCAGGAATAGTGTTCCACGCACATTAGTTTGGGTTACGTTACGTTCGGTCATGATATGTTTGCCTAGTTTAGGCAAGGATAGCTTAGACTTTTGTTCTGTGCACTCCTATACAGTGGATTTCTGCGCTTTACTGTGCTCCAATATTCTCTCACGGGCCCTGGAGAGGCGAGCAATGGTGGTCGCAACACGTTAGGTTGAGTTATGTTACGTATGACAATGCTACGTTTCGTTCGGTTAGGATAGGATAGCGTCGACTATTGTGCTATACACTGCTATTCGGTGGATATCTACTGTCTGCTGTGCTACAATATGTTCTGCTTAGCTCTGGCGTGGCCAGCAATACAGGTCTCGGCACGACAGTTTGCGATATGCAACGTTTGGCTATGTTACGTTACTTATGGTTATGTTTGCATAGCTCCGACCTTTGTGCTGTACACTGCTATTGTAGAGATTTCTGCTCTCTCCTATCCTCTGATATGCTCCGTTTGGCTCTGGGGAGGCCAACAATAGTGGTCGCGTCACGTTAGTTTGAGACATGTTACGTTCAGTTCGATTAGGTTACGTTGAGTTAGGTCAGTGCATCTTTGGCATTTGTGCTGCACACAGCTACTCTATGGACTTCTGCGCTCTACACTGCTCTACCACAATCTGCTTGGCTCTCGGGGGGCCAGTAATAGTTGTCGAGGATCGTCAGGTTGTATTAGGATACGTTTGGCTATGCCACGTTTGGTTACGTTAGTATATTTTTGCTTACACTTTCGTGCTATACACTGCCTTTCGGTGTACTTCTGCGCTGTACTGTCCTGTAATATGCTCTGCTTGGCTCTGGAGATGCCAGAAACAGCCGTTTCGTTTCGTTAAGTAGAGTTAAGCTGCGTTTGTTCAGGTCACGTTTGATTGGTTTAGGTCTGGGCTCTTTTGGCTTCCGTGGAATGCACTGTTGTTCGGCAGATTTCTGGGCCCTGCTGTACTCTACTCGACCATGCTCGGCTCAAAGGATGCAGGCAATACTGGTCGTGGCGCGGTAGGTTGTGGTCTGTTACGCTCTGTTACCTTATCATCGGTTAGGTTAGGAGAGGATAGCTCCACCCTTTCTGCTGTTTACCGCTCTTTGGCGGAATTGGGCGCTCTGCTGTGTTCTAATAAGTTCAGCTTGGCTCTGGGAAGAACGGAAGTAGTGGCTGCGGCGCGTTAGGTCCCGGTGGGTTACGTTCGGTTAGGTTTGATATGTTTGCGTTAGGTTGGTGTAAAATTCACTTTTGTGCTTTCAAATGCAATGCGGTAGACCTCTGAGCTCTGCTCTCCCCTGCTGTGCTATGATTGACACTGTGGAGGACAGATATACTGGTCGCGGCGCGTTAGGTTAAGGTATATTACGTTTGGTTATGTTCGGTTCCTTTGCGTTAGGTTTGGATACCTTCGACTTTTTTGCTCGCTGCTTTCTATGGACTTCTGCGCTCTACTGTGCTCTATCATATCCTGCTTGTCTCTTGGGACGCCGGCGATAGTGGTGGCAGCACGATAGTTTGGGTCACGCTACGTTAGGCTTGGTTTCGTCAGTGTATCTTCGTCCCTTGCGCTATACATTGCAATGCGGGGTATTTCTGCGATCTACTGTGCTCTAGTATATTCTGCTTGGCTCTGAGGAGGCCAACAATTGTGGTCTCGGCATGTTAGGTTGAGTTATGTTACGGTTGGATGTGATACGTTTTGCCAGGTTAGGAGAGGATAGATCAGTCTCCTGTGGCATACACTGCTAAGCGGAGAGTTTCTGCGCTCTACTGTGCTCTAATATGCTCTGCTTCTCCCGGAGGAGGTCAACAACAGTGGTCTGGGCACGTCAGGTTGATTTAGGCTAATTTTGGTAGGGTTACATTAGTTTCTGTTAGGATTGTTTAGCTTTGACTTTCGCGATATACACTGCTATTCGGCGCATTTCTGCGCTCTGCTGTCATCTGCTACTTTCTACTTTGCGCTGAGGAGGACAGAAATAGCGGTCTCGTCTCGTTAGGCTTAGTTAGTCTGCGTTTGGTTATGTCAGGCTAGGTCATGTATGGTTAGGGCGTCCTTGACGTTTGTGCTATTCGCTGCGCTCTGGAGACCTCCTGCGCTCTGTGCTGCTCTAGTATATTCTACTTGGCAGTGGGCAATCCAGCAATAGTGATTACGGCACGACAGGTCACAATACGTGGCGCCTGGCCATATCAGGCATGGACAGATTAGGATAGTTAGCTGTGACTTCTGTGGTATACACTGCCATTGAAAGTGTTCTTGGCGACTTAGTTTGCGATGGGGTACACTTCCTTATGTTATGTTCGCTTAATTTAGATACGGACAGCTTTGACTTTCATGCTGTACACTTCGATTCTATGGATTTCCGCGCTCTGCTCTCCTCTAATGTGCTCTGCTTGACAGTGTTGTGGCCAGCAATGCCGGTCGCGGCACGTTAGGCAGAGTTAGATTACGTTCGGTTAGGTTAGGTTGGGTTGGGTTAGGACATGATGCCTTTGACTTTTGTGCTGTACAATGCTATTCGGTGGATTTCTGCGCTCTACTGTGCTCTAGTATTCACTGTTTGTCTCTGAGTAGGCCAGCTATAGTGGGCTCGACTCGTTAGGTTTAGTTGTTCCACGTTTGGTTAGCTTAGGTTAGGCAAGGTTAGGTTAGGACACATTCGACCTTTGTGCTATACGCTTCTATTTTGGTGGCTGTCTGCGTCCTACTGTGCCCTAGCATACTGTGCTCCACACAGGGGTACCCAGCAGTAGTGGTCTCGGCATTTTGGGTTAAGATAGGATACGTTTGACTATATTATGTTTGCATAGATTAGGGCAGGATCGTTTCGACTTCTTGGCTATACACTGCTATTGGGTGGATTCCTGCGATTCACTCTGGTCTACTATACTCCGTATGACCCTGGGGATGCCGTCAATAGTAGTCCCTGCCCGTTAGGTTGAGTTAGGTTACGTTTGGGAGTGTTACAATTGGTCAGGATAGGAGGGGGTAGCTTTGACTCTTGTGGTATACGCTGTCATTCCGGGAACACCGCACCCTACTGTGCTCTAATATGCGCCGCTTGGCTCTGGGAAAAACAGCAAAACCGGTACGGGTACATTATGTTGAGTTATGCTTTGCTTGGTTAGGTTGGGTTAGGTCAGGTTAGGTTACGGTATATTCTGCTTTTGTGCTTCACACAGCAATGCGGCGGAATTCTGCGCTCTACTGTGCGCAGGTATATTCTGATTGGCCCTGCGGTGGTCAGTAGTAGTGGTCTAGGTACGTTAGGTTGAGTTAGATTACGTTTGGCTATATTACGTTTGGTTAGTTTGGGTCAGAGCGGATCTGACTTTTCTGCTGTAAACTGCTACTCGGTAGATTTCAGCGATCTACCGTGCTCTAGTCTTCTCTGCTCGGCCCTGGGAAGTCCAGCAATAGTGGTCACTGCACTTTAGGCTGAGTTAGGTTACGTTTTGTATGCTACGTTTGGTTATGTTATGACAGGATAGCTCTGACTGATGTGCTATACACTGCTATTGGGCGTATTTCTACGCTCTGTATTGCACTACTATACTCTGGTCGACTATGGGGAGTCCAGTAATAGTGATTCCGGCCCGTCAGTTTCAGTTAGTCAACGCTTGGTTATGTTACGCTTGGTTAGGGTAGGAGAGGATTGCATTGAGTTTTGTGCTATTCGGAGAATTTCCGTGCTTTGCTGAGCTCTAATATGCTCTGTCTGGCTCTGGGGAGGCCAGCAATACTGGTGTCGGCACGTTAGGTAGAGTTAGTTTACGTTTCGCTAGGTTAGGTTAGGATACCATTGACTTTTGTGCCATGCACAGACATTCGGTTGATTTCTGCGCACTTCGTTGCTCTGATATACCCTCCTCTACTTTGGTGTGGCCAGCAATGACGGTCGCGGCAAGTTAGGTTGAGTTAGGTTACGTTTGGTTGGGTCAGGTTAGGTTAAGTTTGGTTAGTATGGCTTTGACTTTTCTGCCATACACTGCTGTTCGGTGAATTTCTGCGCTATTCTGTGCTCTAATATGTTCACTTGGCCCTGGGGAGGCCAGCAATAGAGATCTCGGCACGTTAGGAGTGGATAGGTTACGTTTGGTTACGTTACGCTTTGTTAGGTTAGGATAGGATAGCACTGAATTTTGTGCTATACACCTCCATGCTGTATGGCTTTGACTTTTCTGCCATACACTGCTGTTCGGTGAATTTCTGCGCTATTCTGTGCTCTAATATGTTCACTTGGCCCTGGGGAGGCCAGCAATAGAGATCTCGGCACGTTAGGAGTGGATAGGTTACGTTTGGTTACGTTACGCTTTGTTAGGTTAGGATAGGATAGCTCTGAATTTTGTGCTATACACCTCTATGAGGCGTATTTGTGCGCTCTACAGTGCTCTAGCATGTTCTGCTTCGCTCCGGGGAGGCCAGCTATAGTGGTCTCCGCACGATAGGTCGAGTTATGTTACGTTCGTCTAGGTAAGGTTAGGCAACGTTTGGACAGGGTAACTTTTACTTTTGTGCCGTGCACTGCTGTTCTGTGGATTTCTGCGCTCTACTGTGCTCTAAAATGTACTGTCTGACTCTAGGAGGGCAGCAATGCTGGTCGTGGCAGGATAGGTTGTGTTATGCTACGTTTGGCTATGTTCCGATTGGATAGGTTAGGAGAGGACAGCCTTGACTTTTCCGCCGTACGCTGCAATTCGGTGGTTTTCTGCGGTCTACCGTTCTCACGGTACTGTTCTCACGACGATATTGCTCGAAAATGTCAATGGAATTGAATTTTCCAACCACATTCTAAAGCATTGCAATGGCTATAGCATGCCAATAGAATCCTTCCTCCTTATTTATGCTAGAAGCTCAGCTCACCACGATATTTGTCGAAAATGTCAATAAAATTGAATTTTCCATCCAGATTCTATGACATGCTATAGTATGCTCCGCTTGGTGCTGCGCAGTACAGCAGTAGCGGTCTCGGCACGTTATGTTGAGTTACGCTGCGTTTGGTTAGGTTAAGATGCGTCAGGTTAGGTCAGAGTACCTTTAAGTTTTGTGCTTCGCACTTCAGTGCGGCGGATTTCTGTGCTCTCCTGTGCTCTAGTATATACTGCACTGGGGAGGGCAGCATCCGTGGCATCGGCGCGATAGGCTGGGTTAAGCAACGTTCGGTCATGTTACGTTTGACTACGTTGGGATGCGCTATCTTCGACTTTTGCGCTATACACAGAGATTCTATGGACACCTGCTCTCTTCTCTCCTCTAATATGTTCCCCTTGGCTCTGAGGAGAGCAGCAATTGTGGTCTCGGCACGTTAGGAGTAGTTTGGGTTACGTTTGGTTGCGTTACGTTTGTTTAGGTTAGGAGAGGACAGCGTTGACTTTTTCGCTGTACACTGCCGTTGGGTGGATTCCTGCGATCTGCTGCGCTCTAATATGCCCTGCTTGAATCTGGAGAGGACAACAACCGGGGTCGTGATCGGTTCGTCTGTGTAAGGTTACGTATGGTTAGGATAGGTTAGGTTTCGTTTGGTTGGAACGGCTATGACTTTTGTGCCATGCATTGCTATTTGGTGGTCTTTTGGGATCTATTCTGCTCTAGCATATTCTGCTTGGCTATGGTGAGACCGGCAGTATTTGTCTCGGCGCGTTAGACTCAGATACGTTGTGTTTGATTATGCTACGATTGGTTAGGTTAGGACAGCATGGCTTTGACTTTTGTTCTATACACTGCTGTTCGGTGGATTTCTGCGCTCCACTGGACTACAGTATGCTTTGCTTGGCTCTGTGGATGCAAGAAGTTGTGCTCTCGGCGCTTTACATTGAGCTGGGCTACGTTTGGTGAGTTTATGTTCTTTCTGGTAAGATTTGCGTAACTTTGACCTGTGTGCTATACGCTGCTGTGCGAAGGATTCCTGCACCCCACTCTTCTTTAGTATGCTCTGCATGGCGCTGGGTAGGCTAGCAATAGTGGTCCCGGCTCGATAGGTTGAGCTAGGCCACGTTTGGTTAGGCTACGGTTTGCTAGGTTAGGAAACTACGGCTTCAACTTTTGCGCTATACACTGCTATTCGGTGGACATCTGCGCACTACCGCTCCCTAATATTTTCAGCTTTTCTCTGGGGAGGTAAACAATAGTGGTCACGGCATGTTAGGTTCAAATATATAACGGTTGGTTATGTCACGTTTGGTTAGATTAGGAAAGGATATCTTAGAATCTTATGCTGCACACAGTCAATCGGTGGACTTATGCGCTCTACTTTTCTCTAACCTGCTCTACTTGTCGCAGGGGAGGCCGCCAATCATGGTCACGGCAGGTTAGTTTGCGTTAGGCTGCGTTTGGTTATGTTGCGTTTGGTTAGGTTAGGAGAGGATAGCTTTGACTTTTGCGCTGTACACTGCTATTCGCTGTATTTCTGCACTCTACTGTGATCAGATATTCCCTGATTTGTACTGGGAATTTCAGATGTAGTGGCCACTGCTCTTTAGGTTGGGTTAGTTTACGCTTTTCTAGGTTACGTTTGTTTGTGTTAGGTTATGACATCTTCGTCTTTCGTGCAACACACTCCCATTCTACGGACCTTTGTGCTCTACTGTGTTCTATCATTTTCTGCTTGTCTCTGGGGAAGCCAGCAATTGCGGTCGTGGCAGGTTACGTTTAGTTTGTCTACGCTCGGCTAGGTTACGTTGCGACAGGTTGGGTTGGGATATCATTGACTTCTGTGCTTTGCACTTCTCTGCGGCGGGTTTCTGCACTCTCCTGTGCTGTAGTGTATTCTGCTTGGTTCTCGGGTGCAGCAATGGCCATCGCGGAACGTGAGGTTGTGTTATGATATGAATGGTTCAGTTACGATTGACTATGTTTGGAGGCGATAGCTTCGACTCTTGTGCCGTACACTGCTTTTCGGTGGATTTTAGCGCTCTACATTGCTCTAATATGCTCTGCTTGTTTCTGGAGAGGCCTGCAATGGTAGTCTCCGCAGGTTACCTTGAGATAGGCTACATATAGCTATGTTGCCTCTGGTCAGGTTAAGGTAGGTTAGCTTTGACTATTGTTCTGGACACTGCCATTCGGTGGATACCTGCCCGCGTCATTGCAGTAATATGCCCTGCTTGGCTCTGTGGATGGTAGCAATACTAGCCGCGGCACCTTAAGTTGGGTTAGGCTACGTGCGGTTGGGTTAGGATATCGTCCACCCTAGTGCTCTAAACTGCAATGCGGTGGATTACTGCGCTCTACTGTGCTCTCGCATCTTCTGCTTGGCTCTGGGGAGGCTAGCAACAGTCGTCTCGGCACGTTAGGTTGAGATATGTTCCGTTCGGTTATGTTGCTTGTGATTATGTTATTATAGGATAGTTTCGACTATTGTGGAATGCCCTGCGATTCTATGGATTTCTGCGCTCTCCTCTCCTCTAATATGTTATATTTAGCTGTGTGGACGGTAGGAATAGTGGTCTCGGCACGTCAGGATGAGTTAGGTTACGTTTGTTTACATCACGTTTAGACTGGGTACGAAAGGACAGCTTTGACTTTTGTGCTATATACTGCAATACGGCTGATTTCTGTCCTCTACATTGTTACAATGTGTTCTGCTTCGCTCTGCGGAGGCCAGCAATAGTGGCCACCAAATGTCAGCTTAAGCTTGGTTACGTTGGTTACCTTACGTTTGCATGGGTTCGGTCAGGATAGGTTTGACTTTTCTGCTGTACATTGCCATTCTGTGGACGTCTGCGATGTACGCCCCACTAATATGTTCTGCTTGGAGGTGGTAGGTCTGCAGTAGCGGACTCGGCTCCCCAGGATTTGTTAGCCTGCGTTTGGCTATGCCAGGATAGCACATGTTTGGTTAGGGTTTTCTCGTCTTCTGTGCTATACGTTGCTATTTGGTGACGTTCTGCTCTTTACTGTGCTCTAGTACATTATGCATGGCTCTTGGGTGGCCAGCAATTGTGGTCTGGGCGCGTCTGATTTGGTTAGGTAAGGCTTGGCTTAGCCAGGATAGGTTATGTTTTGTTAGGATAACTGTGACTTTTGCCCTGTACGCTGCTATTCGGTTGATATCTGCACTCTGCGTTGCTCTACTAGGCTCTGCTCGTCTGTGCGGAGGCCAGAAATGGCAGTAGTGGCACGTTCGATTGAGTTAGGTTACGCACGGTTTGGTTAGGGTAGGATAAGCTTGGATAGGGTTGCTTTGACGTTTGTGCTATACAATGCTCTTCGGTGGACTTCTGCGCACAACTGTGCTCCAGTACATTATGCTTGGCTATGGGGAGACCATCAGTAGTGCTCTCGTCACGCTAGGATGTGTCCGGTTGCGTATGGTTATGTTGCATTTGGTTAGGTTAGTATACGATAGCTTAGAAGTTTGCGATGTACACAGCTCTTCGGTGTATTTCTCAGCTCTAAGTTGCTGTAGTATACTCTGCGCGACACTTGGGAGGCCAGCAATTGTGGTCGCGATACGTTAGGTTTAGTTAGAATGCGTTTGGTTGGGATATGTTACGATGCGTTATGTTAGAATATCTTTGACTTTTGTGGTACACACTGCTATTCTGTGTACCTCAACGCTCCACTGTGCGCTCTCGCACTCTTCTTGTGTCTGGGTACGCCAGGAATAGCAGTCGCCGCAGGCTAGGTTGAGATACGTTATGCTTGGTTAGGACAGTTTTGGTTATATTTGGTAGGGGTAGCCATGACTTTTGCACTATACACTGCTATTCGGATGGTTTCTGCACTCTGCTGTGCTCTAATACGCTACGCTTGTCACTGCCGATGCCAGCAATACTGGTCTCGCCACGATAGGTTGGTTTATGCTTCGTTTGGTAGGGTTATGCTAGTTTGCGTTAGGTTTGGATAGTATTGACTGTCGTGTTATATACCGTTATTCGGTGGAACTGCGCGCTCTACTGTGCTCCACTATGCTCTGTTCGGCTCTGTGGAAGCCAGCATTAGTGGCAGTGGCGCGATACGTTGAGACAGGTTACGTTTGGTTATGTTACGTTTGGATACGTTAGGGGAGCGTAGCAGTGTCCTTTGTGCTATACACTGCAATCCGGTGGATTTCTGAGCTCCACATTGCTCTACTATACTCTGCTCGTCTATGTGCATGCCAACAATAGTGGTCACGGCACGATTAGTTTAGTTATTCTACGTTTGATTAGGGAAGGTTAGGCCTTGTTAGGTATGGATAGTATTGGCTTTTATCCTAAAACAGCTCTACATTGAATCTCTGCGCTCTACTGTGCTTTAGTATGCTATTCTTGGCTGTGGGAAAGACAGAACTGGTGGACTCGGCACGCAAGTTTGAGATAAGTTACACATTGCTTGGCCAGGTTCTGGTAGGTTTGATTTATGTAGCTTTGACTTTTGTGCTATTTCACTGCTACTCGGTGCAATACTGCGATCTACTGTGCCCTGGTGTATTCTGATTGGCTGTATGGAAATCACCAAATGTGGTCTGGGCGCGTTGGGTATGGTTAGGCTACGCCTGGCTATGCTATGTCTGGTTAGGTCAGGATACGATAGCTATGACTTTTAAGCTGTACACTGCTACTCGGTGGACTTCTACGCTCTACATTGCTCTAATATGCACTGCTTGCCTCTATGCTGGCAAGCAATATTATCCTCAGCACGTTACGATTAGTTAGTCTACCTCCTGTTAGGTTAGGTTAGGACAGGTTAGGTTAGGATATCTTTGACTTTTGTGCTGTAAACCGATGTACGGTGGATTTCTGCGCTCTGCTGAGCTCTAGTACGTCCAGCTCGGCTCAGAGGACGGCAACAATGGCGGTATCGGCACGTTAGGTTGAGTTGTGTTACGTTTGGATATGTTACGCTTGGTTAGGTTAGGACAGGGTGGCTTTGACATTATCGCTATAGTCTGCTATTAGGTGGACTTCTGCTCCCAACAGTGCTTTAATATCTTCTGCTTGGCTCTGGGAAGGCCAGCAATAGTGGTCTCGCCACGTTTTATTGAGTCATGTTACGTTCGATTATGCTGAGTTTGGATTTGCCTGTTCGGGAGAGCTTCACTTTTGTGCTGTACACAGCTGTTCGTATGATGTTTGCGCTCTACTGCGCTCTAGCATGTCTTGCCTGACTTTGGGGAGGCCGGTAGTAGTGGTCGCTGCACGTCAGTGTAAGTTAGGTTGCGTTAGGTAATGTAACGATTCTCTAGGTTTGGAGAGGATAGCTATGCCGCTAGTGCTATAGTCTGCTATTAGGTGTGTTTCTGCGGCCTACAGGGCGCCAACTCATTCATCCTGGCCCTGGCAGGGCCGGGAATATTGGTCTCTGCACGTTATGAGGAGTCAGGTTACGTTCGGTTCGGTTGGGTCACGCGAAGCTTGGTCAGGGTAGCCTTAACTTTTGTGCTGTACGCTGCTATTCGGTGGATTTCAGTTCTCTGCTGTGTTCTAGTATGTCGTCATTGTCTCTGCGGGGGGCAACAATAGCGGTCCCGGCACGCAATGTTGAGTCATGCTATGTTTCGCTATGTTCCGTCGGTTTCGGTTAGGTTTGTGTAGCTTTGACCTTTCCGATATACTGTGCGATTATATGGATTCCTGCGCTCTACTCTCCAGTGACGTGCTCCGCTTGCCTCTGGGGAGGACAGCAATAGTGGCCGCAGCACGTCAGGTTGAGTTGGGTTACGTTTGGTTATGTTACGGTTAGTTAGGTTAGGAGAGTATGGCTTCGACTTTAGTGCTATAGTCTGATATTAGGTGGATTTCTGCTACCTACAGTGCTTTAATATTTTCAGCTTGACTCTCTGATGGCCAGCAATAGTGGTCTCGGCACGTGTCGATTTGTCATGTTACGTTCGGTTACGTTGGATTATGCTATGTTTGGTAGCGTAGCAATAACTTTTGCGCAGCACACTGCAATTCGGTGGGCTTCTGCGCCCTGCGACGCTCTGGTATGTCCTGCTTGGCTCTGGGTAGGCCAGTAATAGTGGTCGTGGCTGGTCAAGGTAAGCTAGGCAGCGTTCCGTATTATTACGATTCTATAGGATAGTAGAGGACAGCTATGCCTTCAGTGCTATAGTCTGCTATTAAGTGGATTTCTGCGGCATACCGTGCTCTAGTAGCATCAGCATGGCTCTGGGAAGGCAGCAATTGTGGTCTGGGTACGTTAGGTCGTGCTAGGATATGCTTGGCTATGTCCTGATTGTTTGGGTTAGGCTTTGCTATCTTTGACTTTTCTGATATGCACCGATTCTATGGACTTCTGCGTTCTACTCTGCACTAATGCGTTCTGCTCGGCTGTGGGGAGGCCAGCAATGGTGGCCGTGGCACAGTAGGCTTAGCTATGTTTCGTTTGGCTAGGATGGCTTTGGCTTTTGCGTTAAATAGTGATATTTGGTGGCTTTCATGTATCTGCTGTACTCTAATATGTTCGGCTTGGATCTGGGGAAGCCAGTAACAGTGGTCTCGGCGCGAGAGGTTGAGATAGGATACGTTTGGTTAGGTTATGATGGCTCTGGTTAGGATCGGATATCTTCTACTTTCGTGGAATAAACAGATGTTGGGTGGACTCCTGCGCTCTGCTGCGCTCTAGTATGTTCATCTTGGCTCTGGGGATGCCAGCAATAGTGTTCTCGGCACGCTAGGTTGCGATAGATAACGTTTCGTTATCTAACGCTTGATTAGGTTAGGATAGGGTAGCTCCGACTCTTGTGCTGTACGCGGCTCTTCGGCGGGTTTCTGCGCTCCACTGTTCTCTATCGTGTTCTGCTTGGTGCCGCGGAGGCCAGCAATTGGGGTCTCGGCAAGTTAGATTGGGTTATGCAGCGTTCGGTTTGGTCACGCTTGTTTAGGCTAGGATAGGAAAGCTCGGACTCTTCAGCTATACACTGCTATTCGGTGGATTTCTGCGCTTTACTGTAATCTAATATGCCCTGCCTTGCTCTGGAAATTCCAGAAAAAGTGGCCGCGGCGCATTGGGTTATGTTTGGTTGCGTTTGGTTAGATGATGTTTGTTTGTGTTAGGTCTGGATAACACTCTCTTTGGAGATATGGGCTATGGTTCTGTGGACCCCTGCGCTCCACTCTCCTCAAATATGCCCTGCGTGACGATGGCGAGTCCAGGAGTTGTGGGCTAGGCGCCATAGGTTCGGACTGCTCACGATTGGTTATGCTAGGTTAGGACAGGTTAGGTTAGGATGTCCTCCCCATTTCTGTTTTACACTTCAATTCGGCGGATTTCCGCCCTCCACTGTGCTCTAGTACGTCCTGCATGGCTATGTGGAGGGCAGCGTTGTTGGACTCGGCACGATAATCTGCGTTACGCTGAGTTCGGTTGTGCTGCTTTTGGCTAGGTTAGGATAGGGTTGCTTCGCTTTTTGTGCTATACACTGCTATTCGGTGGACTTCTGTGCTCTATATTGGTCTACTACGTTCTGCTCTGCTCTCTGGAGGCCAGCAACTGTGGTCGCGGCACGTTGGGTTGGGTTATATTACGTTTGGTTAGGTTAGGTTACGTTGTGTTGTGTTAGCATAGCTTTGGTTTTCGCGCTACACACTGCAAGTATATGGACTTCTGCGCTATTCTGTGCGCTATCGCACTCTGCTTGTCTGTGTGGACGCCAGGAGCAGCGCTCTCAGCACGTTAGGTTATGTTGCGTCGCGTTTGGCTTGGTTAGGACTGGTTAGCCTTGGTCAGGGGATCTTTGACTGTTGTACTGTGACTTCTGCGCTATTCTGTGCGCTATCGCACTCTGCTTGTCTGTGTGGACGCCAGGAGCAGCGCTCTCAGCACGTTAGGTTATGTTGCGTCGCGTTTGGCTTGGTTAGGACTGGTTAGTCTTGGTCAGGGGATCTTTGACTGTTGTACTATCCACTGATGTTCGGAAGATTTCAGAGATCTACTTTGCTATCTTACACTCTGCGTAGCTCTCGTGAGGCCAGCAGTAGCGTTCGTGGCACGTAAGTTTGGGTGACGCTACGTCGGGCTTATGTTACGATTGGTCAGGTTAGGACAGGATAGCTTGGACTTCTGTGCTATACACTGCAACCCGGTGGAATTCTTCGTTCTGCTGTGATCTAATATCTTCTGCTTTGCTCTGGGAATTCCAGAATTAGTGGCCGCGGCGCGTAGGGCTTGTTTATGCTACGTTCGGATTTGTTACGTTTGTTTGGTTTAGGTTGGGATATCTTTGACCTTCGTGCCATACGTTGCCGTCATATGGACCTCTGCGCTCTACTCTCCTCTAATATGCCATGCTTTGGGTTGGGGAGGCCAGCAGCAGTGGGCTAGGCACGTTAGGATGGGATTGGTTAGGTTATGTCACGTTTGGTTAAGATACCTCCTACTTTTCTGCGTTACACACAAGTGCGGCGGATTTCTGCACTCTACGGTGCTCTAGAATAATCTGCTTTGCCCTGCAGAGGTCAGCAATAGTGAAGTGGGCACGTTATGTTGAATTATGTTACGTTAGCTTAGGTTAGGTTTGGTTACGTTTTGTTTCAGTGGACTTGACTTTTGTTTAACAAACTGCTATTCGGTGGATTTCTGCGCCCTTGTTCTCTAATATGTTCTGCTTGGCTCTTGGGGACGGCAATGGATATCTCGGCTCCTTTGGTTCAGTTATTCTATGTTTGGTTGGGTTAGGTTGGGTCAGGTCAGGTTTGGATATTATAGCCCTTTGCGCTATAACGTGATCTTTGGTGGCTTCCTGCGCTCTACGATGCTCTAGTATATGCTACTTGCCTCTGTGGAGGCCAGCAGTAATTGCCTCTGCACGCCAGGTTAAGTTAAATTGCGCTTGGCTATATTATGTCCGGATAGGTTAGGATACGGTGGCATTGACTTTTATGCTGTTCACTGCACTTCGGTGGTTTCTACGCTCTACTGTGCTCAAGTATGTCCTACAAGGGTCTTCGGAGAGTAGTAATAGTGGTCTTGGCACGTTAGCTCGAGGTAGATTACGCTTCGTTATATCATGTTAGCATTGGTTGTGTTTGGTCAGCATCGACTTTTCTGCTATGCACTGCGTTTCTATGGATTTATGCGCTCTACTGTACTCTAATATGTTCAGCTTGTCTCTGTGGAGGCCAGCAATAGAGGTCTCGTCACATTACGTTTAGTTATTCTAAGTTTGGTTATCTTAGGTTATGTCTGGTTTGTTAAGATGGCTTTGAGTTTTGCGCTATACACTGCTATTCCTTGAACTTCCGCCCTATATCGTGATCCAATTTTCTCTCCCTGACTCTTGCGAGGTTAGCCGTAGTGGCCGTGTCGCGTTAGGTTGAGTTAGGCTACGTTTGTTTAGGTTAGGTTAGGCTAAGTTTGGTTAGCATAGTTTCGACTTTCGTGCTATACATGTTATTCGGTAGATTCCTTTACTCTGCAGTGCTCTACTCTAATCTGAGTTCCCTGCGGAAGACAGCAACAGTGGTCTCGGCACGTTATGTTGTGTTTGGCAATATCGGGTTAGTATACGTTAGGCTTGGTTAGGTATGGGTATCTTTGACTTTTCTGCTGTACACTGCTGTTCAACGGATTTCTGCGCTCTACTCCGCTCCAGTATGTTCTGCATTGCCCTGTGGGGGCCAGCAATGATCGTAGCGGCACTTTCGGTTGGATCAGGTTACGTTTGGTTAGGCTGGGTTACGTTGCGTTAGGACGGGATAGTTGTGACCTTTGCGCTACACACTGCAATTCTATGGACTACTCTGCTCTACTGCGCTCTATCATATTCTGCGTGCCCTGGGGAAGGCTGCAATAGTGACCGCGGCACGTTACGATCGGTTATCCTACAATTGGTTAGGTCCGCTTTCGTCCGGTTTGATTAAGGTAGCATCCACTTTTGTGCTGAAAACTGCTATTCGTTGCATTTATGCGGTCTACAGCGATATAAAATTCTCTGCTTGGATACGGGGGTGGCCAGCAGTAGTGGTCCCGATACGTTGGGCAGAGTTGTGCTGCGCTTGGTTATGTTACGGTTGGGATAGATTAGCATAGACTTTAGTGCTATACGCTGCTTTTCGGTGGATTTCTGCGCTGCACTGTGCTGTACTCTGTTCTGCTTGGCTTTAGGGTTTCCAGCAATAGCGGCCACTTCACGTTAGGTTAAGTCAGGATACGCTTGATCATATTACGTATGGTTAGGTTAAGATAGAGTAGCTTTGACTCTTGCGCTATACACTGCTATTCGGTGGATTTCTGCGCTCTACACTGCTATGCTGTACTCTGCTCGGCTCTGAGGTGGCTAACAATTGTGGATGTGACACGACAGGTTAAGTTACGCTACGTCCGGTTAGGATATGTTAGCTTGGGTCATGTCCGGATAGCTTTGAGCTTCGCGGTATACACTGCTATTCGGATGATTTCTGCGCTCTACTGTCCTCTACTTCAATCTGCTCGACTCTGAGGAGGACAGTAATTGTGGTATCGGCACGTTAGGCTCAGTCATGTTACGTTTGTTTATGTTACGCTTGGATAGGTTGGAGAGGATAGCTTTGACAGATGTGCTGTGCACTGATATGCGGTGTATTCCTGCACTGTACTGTGCTCTACTATACTCTGCTCTACTCCGGGGATGCCAGTAATCGTGATACGAGCGCGTTAGCTAAATTTAGCCTACGTCTGGTTATGTTACGTTTGGTCAGGGTAGGAGAGGACAGCATTTACTTTTGTGCTATGTACTGCTATTCGGTGGGATTCTGCGCTATAATGTGCTCTAATACGCACCGCCTGGCTTTGGGGAGGCCAGCGATAGGTGTCGTGGCAAGTTTGGTTGTGTTAGGTTGCGCTTGGTTATGTAAGGTATGGTTTGGTTTTGAATAGGATCGCCTCGACTTTTGTGCTATACACCGCTATTCGGTAGTTTTCCGTGCTCTACGTAGCTCTAGCATATTCTGCTTTTCTCTAGGGAGGCCAGGGATGATTGTCTCGGCAAGTAAAGTTGAATTTGGATGCGTTTGATAATATTGCGTTTGTATCGGTTATGATAGGATAGAGTTGTCTTTTTTGTTATACACTGCTCTTCGGTGCATTTCTACGCTCTGCTTTGCTGTACTATACCCTCCTGGTCTCTGGGGAGGCCAGCAATAGAGGTCGCAACGGGTCATGATGTGTTAGAATACGTTTGGCTAGGTTAGGTTTATTTGGGTCCGGTTTGGATAGATCTGACTTTACTGCTGTACCATAAGATTCCGTCGCTTTTTGCTGTCGACTCCTATCTATTAAATTCTGGTTGTCCGTATGGAGGCCAGCAATAGTGGTCGGGTCACGTTAGGTTGAGTTATGTTGCGTTTGGTTACGTTATATCCGGTCAGGATAGGCAATGTTTTCCTCGACTTTGTGCTGCACACTGCTGTCCGGTGGCTTTTTGCGCACTACTGTGGTCAAGTATGCTATGCTTTTGACTGGCGATGCCAGAAATGGTGGACACGGCTCGTCAGGCAGAGTTAGGTTACGTTTGGTTTTGTTAGGTTTGTATGGGGAATTTAGGGTGTCTTTGACTGCTGCTCTGTACACTGGATTGCGGTGGACTTCTGCGCTCTACTGCGCTCTGGTATGTTCCTCTTGGCTCTGGGAAGCCATTAATGGCGGTTTCGGCGCATTAGGTTGAGCTAGGATACGTTTGGTTGTGTTACGTTAGCTTATGTTAGGATTGGTTAGCTTCGACCCTTCTGCTATACACTGCGAATGTATTGATTCCTGCGCTCTAATCTTGTCTAATTTGCTGTGCTTGACTCTGTGGAGGTCACCTATACTGGTCGCGGCACGATCGGTCGAGTTAGATTACGTTTGGTTCTGTTAGGGTAGGCTGGGTTCGGTTTGGATAGCTCTGGCTTTTGTGCTATGCACCGATATTCGGTGGATTTCTCTGCTCCACTGTGCTCTAATATGCCCTGCTTTTATCTGGGGAGGCCGGAAATAGTGGCTGCGTCACGTTAGGTTGGATTAGTCTACATTAGGGTAGGTTATGCTGGCATGGGTTATGTTCGGATAGCTTTGACCTTACTGCTATACACTGCCATTCTATTGACTTCTGCGCTCCATTCTCCTCCGATATGTTCTGCCTGACGACGGGGATGCCAACCATACTGGTCTATGCACGTTTGGTTGTGTTACGTTACGTTCGGTTATGTAAAGTTTGGTTAGGTTAGGTTAGGATACCCTTGGCTTTTGTGGTATACATTGCTACTTGGTAGCTTTCTGCGCTCTGCTCCACTCTACTGGGCACTACTCTGCTCTGCTCGACCAGGCGGGGGTCAGCAATTGTGGTTGTCACGCTAGTTTTTGTTTTGCTACGCTCGGTAGTGCTACGGTTGGTCAGGTTACGACAGGATAGCATTGACTTCTATGCTATACACCGTTATTCGGTGGACTTCTGCGCTCTACGCAGCTCTAATAAGCTATGCTCTCCTCTGGCGATGCCAGCAATAGTATTCTCTCCACTCTATGTGTAGTTATGTTGCGCTAGGTTGGGTTCGGCTAGGACAGGTTGCGTTAGGATATCTTTGACTTATGTGCCTCGCGCTGCAATATGGTGGGTTGCTGCGCTCTACTGTGCCCCAGTGTATTCTGCTTGGATCTGTGGATGCAAGCAATGGTGTTATCGGCGCATGAGTTTGAGTCAAGCTGAGTTCGGTAATGCGACGTATGGCAACGACATGATGGGTTAGCATCGCTATTATGCCATGTACTGCGATTCTATGGACTTCCGCCTCTACTCTGCCCAAATATGTTCTGCTTGGCTCTGAGATGAGCAGCAATTGTAGTCTCGGTGCGTTAAGAAGTATTAGGTTACGTTCGGTTGCGTTACGTTTGGTTAGGTTAGGATAGGATAGCTTAGACTTCTGTGCCATACACTGCTATTCAGTGCATTTATGCGCTATGCAGCGCACTAGTACGTCCTGCCTGGCTCTGGGGAGGCCAGCAATATTGGCCTCGGCGTGCTAGGATGAGTTATGCTACGCTTGGCTTGGCGAGGTTCGGATATGCTTGGTTAGGATAGCTTCGACTTTTGTGCTATACAAAGTTATTCTGTCGATATCTGCACACTGAGTTGCTCTACCATCATCTACTTGTCACTGCGGAGGCCTGGAGTAGCGGTCGTGGCACGTATGGCTGCGGCAGGTTACGTTTGGCTGGGTCGTGTTAGGTTACGTTTTGCAATGGTGGCTTCGACTTCTGTTCTATACACTGCTATTCGGGGGGCTTCTGCGCTCTACATTGCTTTACCATACTCTGCTCTACTCTCAGGAGGCCAGAATTGGTGGCCTCGGAATGCTAGGTTGGTGTTTCTACTCTCAGGAGGCCAGAATTGGTGGCCTCGGCATGCTAGGTTAGTGAAGATTACGCTTAGATTGGTTCGGCTAAGTCACGTTTAGTTAGGTTGGCTTTGACTTTTGTAATATATACTGCTGTTCGATGGATTTCTGCGCACTACCGTCTTCTGGTATGCTCTGCTTGACGCTGGGGAAGCAAGAAATAGTGGCAGCGTCACGCTATGTTGAGTTATGTTAGGTGTGGTTATGTTTAAATTGGTTGGGTTAGGAGACGGTAGCTTTCACTATTGCGCTTTACACTGCTTTTCGGTCGATTTCTGCGCTCTACATTGCTCTACTATGCTCTGATCGACTCTGAGCAGCACAGTAATTGTGGTGTCGGCTAGTTAGTTTCAGTTATGCTTCGTAAGCTTATGTTACGCTTGGTTAGGTATGATAGGATAACTTTGACTTTTGTGCTATGCACTACTATTTGGCGGCTTCCGGCGCTCTACTGTGCTCTAGGATGCTCTGCTTGGCCCTGCGGGTGCCAGAAATAGTGGTATCGGCACGTTCGTTTGAGATACATAACGTTTGGCTGAGTTACGTTTAGCTACATTAGGATAGGACAGCTTCAGCTTTTATGCCATACGCCGCTATTTGGTGGACTTCTGCGCTCCACTCTTCTCTAATATGTTCTGCTTCGCCCTGAGGTGGGAGGAAATAGTGGTTTCGTTACGATAGGAATAATTACGTTACGTTTGATTACGCTGCGCTTGGTTAGGTTGGTATGATATAGCTGAAACTTTTGAGCTATACACAGCTATTCGGTGGATTTCGGCGCCCTACTGCTCTCTAGTATGTTCTGCTTGGCTCTGCGGAGGTAAGTAATAGCGGTAGTGTTACGTTTGCTTGAGATATGCTACTTTTGGCTACGTTACATTAGCTTTGGCTAGGTTTGGATATTTTCGACTTTTCCGACATTCATTGCGATCCTACTGATTTCCGCGCTCTTCCCTCCACTTTATGCTTTGCTTGGCTCTGCAGATGCCAGCAATATTGGTAGGGTCACGTTAGGTTCAGTTAAGATACGTTTGTCTATGTCGGTATTGGATTGGTGTGGAAAGGATAGCCTTGAATTTTGTGCTATACATTGCTCTTCGGTTGATTTCTCCGCTCTACATAGCTCTAATATACTCTGCCTGTCTCTGGCGATGTCGGCAAAAGTACGCTCGACACGCTAGGTTTAGTTAGGCTGCGTTCGGTTAGGTTTGGTTAGTGCAGGTTAGATTAGGATATCTTTGACCTTTGTGCAATAAACTGCAGTGCGCTGGACTAATTGGGGGCATTGTGATCTAGAATATTCTGCTTGGCTCTGGAGGGGCAAGAAATAGCTATGTAGGGCGGTTAGGTGTAGTTAGGCAACGTTTGCTAATGCTATGTTTGGTTAGGTTAGTCCACGATAGCTTCGTCTTTTGTGCTACAACTGCTACTCGGTGGATTTCCGCGCACTACTGTGATCAAGTGTGCTTTGGTAGCCTCTGGCGAGGCCGGCAATAGTGGTCTCGGCTCGTTAGGCTTATTTATACTACGTATGGTTATGTCAGGTTATGACAGGCAGTGTTAGGGTGTCTATGACATTTGTGCTATTCGCTGCTATTTCGTGGACTTCTGTGCTATACTGGGCCCTAATATGCTTTGCTTTGCTCCGTGGTGGCCAGAAATGGTATCCGTGGCGTGTTAGGCTTTGTTAGGTTACGTAGGCTTTGTTTAGGTTTGCCTGTGTTATGTTCGGACACCTTATACCTCAGTGCTGTACACTGGATTGCGGCTGACATGTGCGCCCTACTGTTATCTACTATAACCTGTTTTGCTCTGCGGAGGGCAGCAAGAGTGGCCCCGTCACGGTAGTATGGAATATGCCACATCCGGTTTTGTTACGTTCGGACAGGGTAGGAGCGGTTAGCGTTGACATCTGTGCTATACTCACCTATTCGGCGGACTTCTGCGCTGTACTGTGCTATAATACGCTCTGCCTGGCTTCGGAGATGCCAGCAATTGTGGTCTCGGCACGTTGGGTTATGTTAGGTTACGTTTGGTTAGGTTACGTTTGATTGGGTTAGGTTCGGATAGCTTTGGCTTCCGTCGAATACACTGTCACTCGATGGATTTCTGCGCCCTACTGTGCTCTGGAATGTTCTGCTTGGCACTGGGGAGGCCAGCAGTAGTAGACTCGCCACGTTAGGTTGGGTTTCGCTACGTTTGGTTAGGTTAGGTTAGGATAGCTGCTACTTTCGCGATCCAAACTGTATTTCTCTGCAATACTTTGCTCTACTGCGCTCTATGATATTCTGCTTGTCTGCGGGGAAGCCAACGATAGTGGTCGCGGAACGTTGTGTTTAGTTATTCAACGTTGGGTTACGGTCGGTTAGGTCTGGTTTGTTTAGGGTCGCTTTGACTTTTATGCTGTACACTGCTATTCGTTGCATTTCTGCGCTCTACTGCGATCTAATATTCTCTGCTTGGCTATGTAGAAGCCAGCAGTAGTGGTCTCTACACGTTGCGCAGGGATATGTTCCGTTTGGTTATGTTAGGTTTGGTACGGTGGTATATAGTAGCTCTGGCTTTTGTGCTATACACAGCTATTCGATCGACATCTGCGCTCTGCATTGCTCTACTATACTCTGCTCGACTCTGGGACGGATAGAAATAGTGGCCACGGCAGGCTATGATGAGCTGGGCTACGTTAGGATAGATTAAGTTAATTTGCGTTAGGTCTGGAAATCTCCGACTTTTGTGCTACACACTGCCGTTCTATGGATTTCTGCGATCTACTCTCCTCTAATATGCCCTTCTTGGCGATGGGGAAGCCAGCAATAGCGGTCGTGGCACGTCAGTTTGAGTTTCGATACGACTGCTTATGTTACGTTTGCTAAGGTTAGGATAGGTTGGATTTGACTTTTGTGCGATATACTGCTGTGCGGTGGATTTCTGCGCTCCACTGCGCTCTAATATGCTCTGCTTGGCGCTGGGGAGGGCGGCAATTGCGCTCTCGGCACGTCATGTTTAGCTATGTTACGATAGTTGAGGTTACGTTTGCTTAGGTTGGGATAGGATAGCTTAGACTTTTGTGCTATACACTGCTATGAGGATAATTTCTGCGCCCCACTGTGCCCCAATATGCTCTGCCTGGTTCCACGGAGGTCAGCAATGTTGGCCTAGGCCCGTTAGGTTGTATTAGGTCACGTTTGGCTTGCCTAGGTTAGGTTATGATTGGTTACGATAGCTTTGACCCTTGTGCTATACACTAATTTTCGCTGGATTACTGCGCTCTACGTTACTCTAGTATGTTCAGTTTGGCTTTGGGGATGCCAGCAACAGAAGTCGCGTCACCGTGTGTTGAGTTAGGCTATGCACGGTTAGACTAGGTCAGGACAGGTTAGGTTAGGATATCTTCATTTTGTGCTGTACCCTGCTCTTCGGAGGATTTCTGTGCTCCACATTGCTCTGCTATACTCTGTTCGGCTATGGGGATGCCAGTGAAAGTGTTCTCGGCACGTGAGTTTGAGTTAGGCTACGTTCGGTTAGGTTAAGTAAGTTTGGGTTAGGATAAAGGATTTCTATGCTATACTGTGCTCTACTGTATTCTGCTTGGCCCTGTAGAGTCAAGCAATAGTGGTCGGAACACGTTGCGTTGAGTTCGGCTCCGTTTGTTTAGGTTGTGTTGGTTTGGAATATGCGTGTGCAGCTTAGACTTTTCTGATATACGCTGCGTTTCTATAGATTTCTGCGTCATACCGTTCAATATATTTTCTGCTTGTCTCTGGGCAGTCCAGCAATAGTGTTCCTGGTACGTTTGTTCGAGCTAGGCTACGCTTGGTTTGGCTTGGTTAGGTTAGGTTTGGCTAGGGTAGCTATGACATTTGTGTTATACGCTGCTATTCGGCGTGTTTCTGCGCTCTACATTGATCAACCATACTATTCTCGACCTTCGGCAGGACAGAAGTAGTGGTTGCGGCACGTTAGGTTGAGTTAGAATACTTTTGGTTTAGTTACGTTAGTCTGTGTTAGGTTTGGGTAATTTTGCCTTTCGTGGTATAAACTGTTCCTCGGTCGATTTCTGCGCTCCGCTGTGTTCCAGTATGTTCTGCTTGACTCTGGGGAGACCAGAAATTGTGGTCTGGACACGATAGGTTCAGACATATAACGCTTGGTTACGTTAGGTACGGTTAGGTTAGGACAGGACAGCTGTGAGTCTTATGCTGTACGCCGCTATTCGGGGTTTATGCGCACTACAATCCTCTAGTATGCTTTGCTTGAATCTTGGGATGCCAGCCATAATATTCTCGGCACGTTAGGCTGAGACATATATCGGTTGGCTATGCAACGTTTAGTTAGGTTTGGATAGGATTGCTTTTATTCTCGGCACGTTAGGCTGAGATATATATCGGTTGGCTATGCTACGTTTAGTTAGGTTTGGATAGGATTGCTTTGACTTCTGTGGTATACACCGACATTCGGTGACTCCTGCGCTCTGCATTTCTGTAATATATTCTGCTTGGCTTTGGGGAGGGCAACAATAGTGGTATCGGCACGTTAGGGTGAGTCAAGCTACGTTCGGTTATGTCACCTATGGTTACGTTAGTGTAGGATGACCTCGACTACTGTGCTATTCACAGCGATTCAATGCATTTTTGCGCTCTATACTGTCCTCTCATACGTTCCGCTTGGTTCTGGGGCTGGCAGATATAGCGGTCTCGGGTCGTTAGAATGTGTTAGGTTACGTTTGGTTTCGTTACGGTTGGTTTTGTTAGGAGAGGGTACAGATGACTTGTATGCTGTACACTTCTCTTCGTTGGATTTCAAGGCTCTATATAGCTCAGCTGTACTCTTCTCGTCACAGAGGAGGTCAGCAAGGGTAGTCTCTGCACGTTAGGTTGAGTTAGGTTACGTTCGGTTAAGTCAGGTTAGGATAGGTTTGGTCACGAGTTCTTTGACATTTCTGATATTAACTGCAATTCGGTGGATTTCTTCGCGCCGCTCTGCTCTGCTATAATCCGCTTGGCTCCGCGGAGGTCAGCAATATTGATCTCGGTGAGTTAGGTTGAGTTAGGTTGCGTACGGTTCGGTTAGGTTGGTCTGTGTTATGTTAGGATACCTTTCACTTTTCTGCTGTTCCTTGCCGTTCTATGGACTTCTGCGATCTACGCTCATCTAATATGATTCTCTTGGCTCTGGTGAGGCCAGCAATGGCGGCTTCGGCACGTTAGGTTTGGTTAGAGCTCATTTGGCTTGGTTAGGTAATGTTACGTTTGGTTAGGGTAACTTTGACTTTTCTGCTTTACAATGCGATTCCACAGAATTCTGTGCTCTATTCCTCTCTAATATGTTCCACCCGGATGCTTGGATGCCAGCCGTAGTGTTCGCGTCACGTTTGAGGCAGTTAGGTTACGTTCGGTTATGTGGCGATTGCTTATGGTAGGATAGGATAGCCTTAGACTTTGTGCTATACACTGTTGTTCGGTGGCTTTCTGCGCCCTACTGCGCTCTAGTATGTCCTGCTTGCTAATGGGGAAGCCAGGAATAGTGGTCTCGCCACGTTACGATTGGTTACGCTACGTTCGGTTGGTTTAGGTAAGTTCATGTAGCGACTGGATGTCTTTGACTCTCCTGCTATACACTGCAATGCAGCGGGTTTCTGCGCTCTACCGTTCCCTAGTATATTCTGTTTGTCTCTGGGGAGGCCAGCAGTAGTTTCCTAGACACGTTAGTTTTATTCCGGATACGTTCGATTATGTTACGTTTAGTTAGGTTGGGATAAGTGTAGCTTTGTGCCATACGCTGTTAATCTATGGACCTCTGAGTAGTGAAACATACGCTAACTGAACATAACGTGCCGCGAACGCTACTGCTGGACTCCCCACGTCCAAGCAGAGTACAGTAGACTACAGTAGAGCGTAGAGGTCCACCAAATATCAGCGTGTACCACAAAAGTCTAATCCATCCTGAACAAACGTAACATTACCTGATGGAACCGAACGAAACCTGACTCAACCTATCGTGCCACGACCGCCATTGCTGGCCTCCACAAGGTCCTGCAGTGTATGGTAGAGCCATGAAGAGCGCAGAAATCCACCGAACAGCAGCGTATAGCTCTATTGTCGGAGTTATTCCATCCTAACCTATCCAAACGGAATACAACCAAACGTACCCAACTCAATCTGACGTGCCTACACCACTATTCCTGATCTCCCCAGGGCAAGAATAACACACTAGAGCACAGGAGAGCGCAGGAATCCACCGGACAGGAGTGAATTAGCTCAAAAGTTAATGCCACCATCTCCTAACGTAGCAAATTTTAAGATAACCGAACGTAGTTTTACCCAAAATAACGTGCAACGATCACTATTGCTGTCCTCCCCAGATTCGGGCAGACCATAGCACAGCACAGTATAGATCGGAATACCACAAAATAACAGTGTTCAACGCAAAAGACTAACCTATCCAGGACTAACCGAAACTAACGTGACCGAACAAAACGTAGCATAACCCAACCTAACGTGCCGAGACAACGATTACTGTGCTCCCCTAGGACGAGCAGAGTATAGTAGAACTATGTAGATCGTACAAATCCACCGAATACCAGTTTATGCCTCACGAGTAAAATCTAACCTGTCGTAACCAGCACAAACGTGATATAAGCATACGTAACGCAACATAACCTAACGTGCCGAGACCTCTACTGCTGGCCTCCCCAGAGTCATGCGGAGCATATTAGAGTATAGTAGAAGGCAGAAATGACCTGTACGTCGGTGCAAAGCACAACCGTCTTAGCTATCCGAGCCTAACGCAATACAACTGGATATAGCCAAACGTAGCCTATCCCAACCTAACGTGCCGAGACCACTAATGTTGGCCTCCCCAGCGCCAATCAGAGCATATTAGAGCACAGCTGAGCGCAGAAACCCGCCGCAATGGAATGTAAAGCACAAAAGTCGATGATACCGTACCCTAACCGGACATAACCTAACAAAACCGAATGTACCATAACTGAACATAACGTGCCGAGAGCACCATTTCTGGCGACCACAGAGACAAGGAGAGCGTCATAGCTCTCAGAAGTACGCACAAGTCAACAGAAAAGCAGTGTGTAGCACAAAAGTCGAAGTTATTCTAACCTAACACTGCCCATCCTGTCTTAACCAAACGTAATGCAGCTCAACCTATACAGCCGCGTCCATTACTTCTGGCCGCCACGAGGCCAAGCAGATCAGAGTAGAGCAAAGTAGAGGGCACGTATCCACGGAATGACAGTGTATAGCAAGAAGTTCGAAGCGATTCCAACCAACCTTAGTCTAACTTAATCAAGCCAAACGTGAAATAACTCAACCTGTCGAGCGACGACCACGACTGCTGGCGTCCCGATTGTCGAGCGGAGTACTGTAGAGCTATGTAGAACGTAGGAATCCAACGAATGGCGGTGTATAGCGCAAAAGTTAAGGAAACTCTTTCGGAATATAACCAACAGCAACATAACGGAGCGTAACCTAACTCAAAGTAACTAGACGAGACAAATATTTCTGTCCTTCGTAGAGCCCAGCAAAGCACACTAGGGCTAATTATAGGGCAAAAATCCACCAAATTGCAGTGTACTGCACAAAAGTCAAAGCTATACCTTCCCAACCAAACCAAATCTATCCCAGCCGAACGTAACATCACTCAACATAACGTACCGCGACCACTATTGCTGGCCTCCCCAGGGCCATGCAGAACATATTAGAGGGGAGTATGGAGCAAAATCCATAGGATCGCTGTGCGTAGCAGAAGAATCAAAGCTATCCGTACCTTACCAATGCTACCATAGACCAACCAAATGTAACCCAACTCAACCTAAAATGCCGCGGCCACTATTTCTGGCATCCCAAGAGCCAAACATAATACACTACATCTCTGTAGAGCGCAGACATCCACCGCATTGCAGTGCATAGCACAAAAGTGGAAGATACCATAACCTAACATTTCCATACATAGTGCAACTCAACATAACGCAACGATGCAAATATTGCTGGAGCCCCAGAGCCGGCAGAACATATTAGGGCACAGTAGAAAGCAGAAATGCGCCTCATTTCAATGTATAGCACGAAGGTCAAGGCTGCCGTAGCCTAACCAATCCAAACGTAACGTAACCAAAAGTAACATAACTCACACCATAGTGACGAGGACAATATTGCTGGCCGCCCCAGTGTCGAGCAGAGAATGGTAGAGCAATGTAGAGCGCAGATATACCCTGCATTTCAGTGTACAGCACAAAAGTCAGAGATACCCTAACCAAACGTGTCCTAACCTAACATAATCAAACGTACAGTAACACAACATAACGTGCCGCGACCACTATTCATGGCCTCCGTGGGGCTAAACAAAGAATGTTACAGCACATTAGAGCGCAGGAATCCATGGAATAGCAGTGTATAACACAAAAGTGATAGTAGCCCCCCTTATCCCAGCCAAACGTAACAAAACCCAACGTAGCATAGCTCAAGCGTACGTGCCGAGTCCACAGTTGCTGGCCTCTGCAGACCCATGCAGAATATACTAGAGCACAGCAACGCGCAGAAAACGCCCCCATTGCAGTGTATAGCGAAAAAGCCAGATAACCATACAATACCAGACGTAATCTAACCTAACCAATCGAAGCCCAATTGAAAGCAACGTGCCGAGACCACAATTCCTGCACTCCCCAGAGTCGAGCAGAGCATACTAGAGCACACTAGTGCGCAGAAGTCCACCGTATAGCTGTATATAGCACATAAGACAAGGTAGACGCTCATAGCCTAACCAAACGTAACATAAGCAATTGCAGATAAGGTCAACCTAACGTGCCGATGCCACAAGTGCTGGCCTAGACGGATCCAATCAGAATACACTAGAGCAGAGCAGAGCGCGCAAATCCACCGCATTGCACTCTACAGAGCAAAAGTCCGATATATACTGTCCTAACATAACCAATCGTAACACAACCAAACGTAGCCTAACTCAACATAACGCCACGCGACCACTATATCTGGCCTCCCTAGAACCCAACAGAATATACCAGAGCACAGTACAGCGCAGAAATCCACTGCATTGCAGTGCAAATCAGAAAAATGGTAGATAACCTAACGTACCCAAACGAAGTGTAACTGAACATAACGTGATGAGACATTTATTGCTGGACACCCTAGAGCCAAGCAGAATACATTAGAACACAGTTGAAAGCAGAAATCCACCGAAAAACAATTTATAGCACAAAAGTCGAGGCCATCGTAGCCTGACATATCCAAACGTAACACAACCGAACGTAACCTGACTCATGCTATCGCGCCGAGAACACTTTTGCTGGCCTCCCTAGCAAAAGAGCACATTAGAGCGCAGAAATCCGCCGCTTTGGAGTGTAAAGCACAAAAGTCGAAGATATCCTGACCAAACATAGCAAACCTAATATAACCAAACGTAACATAGCTCAGCCCAATGTGCCGCGACCACCAATGCTGGCGGCACAGAGTCAAGCGCAATACGATTGGGCAAAGTAGAGCACAGAAGTCCACAGGGCATCGGTGATGAGCACAAAGCTCAAAGCTCTCCTAACATAACCGAGCATAACCTAACCTAACCAAACGCAGACTGGCTAAACCTAAAGTGTCGCGACCAATATTGCTGCCGCCTCCACGGGGTCGAACTGTGCATATTAGAGGAGAGTATAGAGCACAAATCCGTCGAATCGCAGTGTTTAGCTGTAAAGTAGAAGCCATCCAAGCCTAACCAAGGCAAACACAACATGACGAAACTTGTCCTACCTGAACCTATCGTGCAGAGACCACCATTACTGGCTTCCCCAGAGCCATGCGGACCATACTAGAGCACAGTAGGGCGCAGAAGTCAACCGCATTTCCGTGTACATGACAGAAGTCAAAGATATCCTAACCTAACCCAAACAAACCCAAACAATCAAAGCGTAACCTAACTCGATCTAACGCGCCGCGCTTACATATCCGCTCTCCCCAGAGCAAATCAGAGCAATTAAATCACTGTAGAGAGCAGAAATCCGCCGAATATCGTTGTATATCACAAAGGTCAGCTGCCATCTCCTGACCTAAGAAG
>NW_016908800.1:78590-89031 GCF_001483705.2 Eufriesea mexicana | reverse complement strand
TAGACCACTATTGCTGAGCGTAGCCAACCAGAATGTACGAGGGCACAGTAGAGCGCAGCAATACGCCGCACAGCGGAGCAAAGCACAAATGTCAAGGATATACTAACCCTACCTGACGTAACCTAACTTAACCGTACGTAGCCTAACTCAGCGTAATGTGCCGATAACACAATTGCTGGTCTCCCCAGCGGCAAGCAGAGCACATTAGATCAAAATGAAGAGCAGAAATCCACCGAATAGCAGTGTATAGCGCAAAAGTCAAAGCTACCGTATTCTACCCCAACCAATCGTAATATTACCAAACGTAGCCTAACAAACCCTATCGTGCCATGACCTCTATTGCTGGCCTCCAGAGAGTCGTGCAGAGTATGATAGAGCACAGTAGAGCGCAGAACGCCACGAAATAGCAATGTATAGCACAAAAGCCAAATATACCAAGACCTAACCTGGCCTAGCCTAGCCTAACCAAGAGCAGTATAACTAAACCTGACTTGCCGCGATCACTATTGCTGACTTCCCCAGTGGCAAGCAGAATGTGATAGAGCACAGTACAGCAGAGCGGCCCTTAGAATAACAGCGTTGAGCACATATGTCAAAGCTATCCCGACCTAACCCAACCTAACCTAACCTAGCCAAACGTAATTTAACTCCAACTTACGTGCCGCGATCAGAGTGCTATCCACAGAGCAAAGCAGGACACGCCTGAGGAGTATATTGCGCAAGGATGGATAGAATCGCAGTGTATAGCGGAAAATTAGAAGCTACCCAAACCATACGAAAGAAAACATGACCTATCCAATCGTAACCCATTCCAACCTAGCTTGCCGAGACCGCTATTACAGGCTTCCACAGAGCCAAGCAGAACGTACTAGAGCACTGCTGAGCGTAGAAATATACCGAAGAACAGTGTATATCGCGAAAGTCAAATCTATACAGACCTAACCCAAGAGAACGTAACGTAACCAAACGTAGCATAACTTAACCTATCGGGCAGGGACCACTGTCACTGGCCGCCTCAGGGTCGAGCCGAGTACAGTAGAGCAACGTAGAGAATAGAAATCCACCGAATAGCAGTGTATGGCACAAAAGCCGAAGCTACACCGTCCTAACACATCCAAACGTAATATAACCAAACTAAGCCTATCTTAACCTAACGTGCCGAGACCACAATTTCTTGGCACCCGAGGGCCAAGCAGAATATGCCAGAGCAAAGTAGAGCGCAGAACTCCATCGAATATGCGTGCATAACGCAAAAGTCGACGCCATCCTAACCAAGCGTAGCCTAATCTGACCTAATCAAACGTAACCTTTCTCAACTTGCCGTGTCACGACCGCTATTACTGTTCTCCCCATAGTCGAGCACAGTATAGCAGTGCAATGATGGTCGTATAAAACCACCGAATGTCAGTGTACAGCGCAAAAGCCAAAGCTACCCTCTCCTAACTTAACCAAACGTAACATAATCAAACGCAAAATAACTAAGTCTAACGTGCCGAGACTAATGCTTTTGGCATCCACATAGCCAAGCAAACGATACTAGAACACAGCAGAGCGCAGGAATCCGCCGAATAGCAGTGCATAGCACGAAAGTCAAAGCAGCCTTTCCTAACCTAGCCAAACGTGACATACCCACGCGTAGTCTAGCTCAACCAAACGTGACGGGACATCCATTGCTGGCTTCCACAGAGCCAATCGGAAAATATGAGAAAACTGTAGAGCGTAGAAATCCGCGGATAGCTGTGTATAGCACAAAAGTCTGAAATGTATTATCCTAACATCACCAAACGTAACATAACCGAACGCAGCCTAGCTCAACATAAGTGCCGCGACAACTATTTATGGCCTCCACGAAGCCACGCAGCATTTACTAGAGCACAGTATAGCGCAGAAATCGACCGAATTGCAGGGAACAGCACAGACGTCGAAGTTACCTTAACCCGACCTCTCCTAGCCTAACCTAAGTGAACGTGACATATCTCATCCTAACGTGCCGAGACCACTATTGTTGGCCTCTCCAGAGCGAAGCAGAATATACTAAAGCACAATAGAGCGCAGACGTCCGCGTGTAACAGTGTATAGCACATAAGTCTGAACCTTCCCCTCCTAGCCTCACAAAACCTAACTCATCCAAACGTAGCATAGCTGGACCAAACGTGCCGAGAACGCTATTGATGGCCTCCTCAGATCCAAGCAGAACATACTAGTGCACAGCTGGGAGCAGAGAGGCACAGCATTGCAGTGTACTGCACAGAAGTCAAACGTACTCTAACGTACCCTGACCGTACCTAAGCTATCCAAACGTAGTGTGACCAAACATGACGCGTCGAGACCGATATTGCTGGCCTCCCCAGTGCCAGGCAGAGTATACCAGAGCAAATTAGGGCGCAGGAATCCACCGAACAGCAGTGAATACCGCAGAATTCACAGTAGCCTATCCTACCCTAATCAAGCGTAACATACCCAAACGTAGCCTAACTCAACTTAGTATGACGAGACCACTATTGCTGCCCTCCACCTAGACAAGCAGAATGTATTAGAGAAACGTAAAGCGCAGAAATCCAACAAATAGCAGTGCACAGCACAAAAGTCAAAGCTACCCTATCCTAATTTATCCAAAATTAACAAAACCAAACGTAATATAGCTAAACATAACGTGCCGCGGCCACTATTGTCGGCATCACAAGAGTCGAGCGGGAAATAGTAGGGGAGAGTAGAGCGCCGAAATCCATAGGTTCGCAGTGTACAGGTCAACAGTCATAGCTGTCCGAACCTAACCCTCGCTAACATAATCTAACCAACCGTAGCCTAACTCAACATAAGTTCCGCGACCACTATTGCTGGTCTCCCCAGGGCCAAGCAGAATATAGTGGAGCACTGTCGAGCGATGAAGTCCACCGAAAAACAGTGTATAGCACGTGCCGAGACGATCATTGCTGGTCTCCCAAGATCCAAACAGAAAGCATTGGAGCACGGTAGAACGCGAATATCCGCTGCATTGCAGTGTACGTCGCAATAGTCAAAGACATCCTGTCACAACATGACCAATCCTAACATAACCAAACGTTACCTATCTGAACGTAACGCCCCGCGACCGCTATTTCTGGCCTTACAAAAGCCAAGCAGGATATGCTAGAGCACAGAAGAGCGCAGAGATCAACCCCATTGCAGTGCATAGCACGAAGGTTAAAGACAACCTAACCAAACCTGACCAAGCCTAACCTATCCAAACGTAGTGTAACTCAACACAACGTGATGAGGCCAATGTTTTCCTGACCAAGCCTAACCTATCCAAACGTAGTGTAACTCAACACAACGTGGAAGGAAGAAATCCACCGAATGGCAGTGTACAGCACATGGGCCAAAGTAGAATAACATAACCAAGCCAAACAACGTAACCAAACATAGCCTAACTCAACATAACATGACGAGACCACCATTGCTGGTCACCGCAGAGGCAAGCAGAATGTACTAAAGCACAGCGGAGCGCAGAATTCCTCCGCATTGCAGTGTACAGCACACAAGTCGAAGGTACCGTAACCTAACCTGACTTAAACAAACCTAACCGAACGTAGCATAACTCAACATAACGTGCCACGAACACTATTGATGGCATCCCCAGAGACAAGCAGATTATGGTAGAGCACATTACATCACGGAAATCCACCCAATAACTGTGTATAGCACGAAACTCAAAGCTGCCCTGACCAAACGTAGCCTAATCTAGCCTAACCGATCTTAGCCCAACTCAGCCTAACGTGCCGCGACCGAGATTGGTCGAAACCACAGAGTCGAGCAGAGCACAGTAGAGCAATGCAGAGCGCAGAAATCCACCGAAGTGCAGCGTATGGCACGAAATTGTAAGTAGCCTATCCTAAGCTAGCCCAACGTAACGTGCCCAAACGTTACCTAACTCAACCTAACACGACGAGACAACCATTGAGGTCCTCCACAGGGATAAGCAGAATGTACTAGAGCACAGTAGAGCGCACGAATCCACCGTGTTTCTGTGTATAGCACAAAAGCCGTAGATATAACGTGCCGCGAACGCTGATGCTGGCATCCTCAGAGCGAAGCAGATTATAGTAGAGCACAGTACATAACGGAAATCCGCCCAATAACTGTGTATAGCACGAAACTCAAAGCTATCCTAACCAAACGTATCCTAATCTAACCTAACCAAACTTAACCCAACTCAGCCTAACGTGCCGCGACCGAGATTGGTCGAAACCACAGAGTCGATCATAGTATAGTAGAGCAGTGTAGAGCGCAGGAATCCACTTCACAGCAGTGTACTGCGCAGAAGTCTAGGTTACCCTAACCTAACCTGGCCTAACCTAACCCAAACATACGTAGCATTACTCAACATGACGTGCTGCCTACACTGCTGCTAGCATCCCCAGAGCCAAGCAGAATATAGAAGATAACAGTAGGTCGCAGAAATCCACCGAATGGCAGTTTATTGCACGAGAGACAGAGCTATGCCAACCGAAATTAACACAACCTAACCAAACAGTACATAGCATAGCTCAACATAACGTGCAGCGACCGCTATTGCATGCCTCCACATGGTCGAACGGAAAATATTAGAGTGGAGCGCCGGAATTCATATAATAGCAGCGTGCAGCACAATAGTCACAGCTGTCCAAACCTTACCCAAGTTAACATGACCTTACCACCCGTAGCCTCACTCAACTTGAGTGCCGTGACCGCTATTGCTGGACTCCCAAGGGCCAAGGAAGATATAGTAGAGCGCAGAAGAGCACAGAGATCCTCCGGATAGATGTGTATAGCACGAAAGTCAAAGATAACCTGACCGAGTTTAACCTACCTTAACCTAACGAAACACAACACTACTCGACCTAACGCGTATAGCGCAAAAGGGTGGTCTACCGTATCCTAACATAACGAATCGTAATATAAAGGTACGGAGCATATATGAACCTAACGTACCAAGACCACTGCGGCTGGCCTCCCATATGCCAAGCAGAATATACTAGAAGCACAGAAGTACGTCGAATCGCGGTGTACAGCCCAAAAGCGGTAGATATCGGAACATAATCGAACGAAACCTAACCTAACCAAACGTAATATGGCTAAACCTTGCGTGCCGCAGCCTGTATTGCTGGCCTCCACAGGGTCGAGCAGAGCGTATGAGGGGAGAGTAGAGCGCACAAATCCGAAGCTCGTAGAGTCGCAGTGTATAGCACAAAAGTCAAAGCTATCCTCTGTTGCACTTGCCAAACTTAACACAACCGAACGTAGCCTAACTAATACTAAAGTGCCGAGACCACTATTACTGGCCTCCTCATAGTAGAGCGAGGTACTGTACAACAATGTGGAGCGTAGAAATCCAGCGAATAGCAGTGTATAGCGCTAAAGTCGAAGCTGCGCTATCCTTACATATCCAAACGTGATAAATCCAAACGTAACCTAACACAGCTTGAAGACTCGAAACCACTATTATTGAAATCCCCAGTGCCATGCAGAATACAATAGAGCACAGTAGAGCGCGGAAATCCACCAAATATCAGCGAATAGCGCAAATGCCAGAGATACCCTAACCTTACTTGACCAAGCCTAACCTAACCAAACGTAGGCTAACTAAACCTCATGAGACGAGACCACCATTGCCGGTATTCGCAGAGCCAGACAGAGCGAATTAGAGCACATTAGAGCGCAGAAGTTCATAGAATAGCAGTGCATATCGTAAAATTCAGACCAGCCCTATCCTACCCAAACAGACGTGCACAAACAATGGTAGCCTAACGCAACCTTACTTGTGGAGACCTCTACCGCTGTTCTCCGCAGAGTCGAGCATAACACATCAGAGGATAGTGGAGAGCAGAAATCCATAGAAACGCAGTGTATATCAGAAGAGGCAAAGCAATCTGGACATAAACCAAACAATCGTTACCTAACCGAACGTAGCCTAACTCAACCTAACGTGCCGAGACCAGAGTTACTGGTCTCCGCAGAGACGAGCAGAACATACTAAAGCACAGCAAAGCGCAGAAATATACCGAGTAGCAATTTATGGTGCAAAAGACAAATGTACCTTAAACTAACCTAAGCTAATCTATCCTAACGAAACGTAGACTTACTAAACCTAACGAGCCGAGTCCACTATTGCTGGCGACCGCATCGCCAAGCATAACGTATTAGAGGAGAGTAGAGTGCAGAAGCCCTTATAATGGCTGTGTATAGCAGGAAAGTCGAAGCTATCGTAACCTGATCCAAACAAACCTAACCATTTCAAACGTAACCTAACTGAATTTAACGTAACGAGACCACTATTGCTGGCCTCCCCAGAGACAAGCCGAAAATATTAGAGGAGAGTAGAGAGCGGAAATCCATTGAATCGTGGTTTATAGCAGAAAAGTCAGAGCTATCCAAATCTCACCCAAACAAATATAACCTAACCAAACGAAGCCCAGCTCAGCATAACGAGACGCGACCACTATTTTACGACGCTCCAGGGCCATGCAGAATACGGTAGAGCACGGTAGAGCGTAGAAATCCACCGAGGAGCAGTGTGCTGCACAATGGTCGGTGGTGACCTAACTAAACGTAACCTAACCTAACCATACCATACGCAACATAATACAAGCTAACGTGCGGCGAACTCTATTGCTGACGTCCGCAGAGGCTTGCAACACATGAAAACGCACAGTATAGCACAGAAGTCCACAGGACAGCTGTGTTGAGCACATAAGTCGAAGACATCATGATCAAACCTAAAATAATCCAACTCGTCCAAACGTAATCCAACGCAACCTAACGCGCAGCCACCAGTATTCCTGGCCACCATCGAGCGGAGCAGAGCATAATAGAGGAGAGTAGAGCGCAGCGATCCATAGAATAACAGTGTTTAGCAGAAAAGTGGAAGCCGTCCAAACCAAACCATGGCTGACATAATATAACCAAGCGTAGCGTATCTCGACCTTAATGGCGAGAACAAAATTGCTAGCCCCACAGAGACAAGCAGAACCCGATATAGCACAGCAAAGCGCAGAAATCCACCGCATATCAGTGTACATCACAAAAATTAAAGTTATCCTATCCTAACCCAAACGAACCGGTCCTAACCAAACGTAACCTATCCCTGCTTAACGCGCCGCGGCCACAATTTCTGTACTCCCCAGTGCAAAGCAGATCATGTTTGATCTCAGAAGGGCGCACAAATCCACAGAATAGAAGTGTATAGCACAATAGTAAAGGCTGTCCTGGCCTAACATAGCCAAACGTAGCACAACCAAACGTAACCGAATTCCTCCTAACCGGCCTATACCACTATTGCTGACCTCCCCAGAGGCAAGCAGAATATACTAGAGCACAGTAGATCACAGACATTTGCGGCATTTCAGTGTATTGCACAAGAGTCAAAGATATACTTGCAAAACCTGACCTAACCTGACAAAACCAAACGTCGCCTAACTGAGCGTAGCGTGCCAAGACCAATATTGCAGTCTTTCCCAGAGTCAGGCTGAACATATCAAATCACGGCGGAGCGCCGAAATCCACCGAAAAGCAGTGTACAGCACAAAAGACAAAGCTACCCTCTCCTAACCTAGCCAATCGTAACATAACCGAACGTAACCTAACACACCATAACTTGCTGCGACCATGATTGTTGGCCTCCGCAGGGCCGAGCAGAGTATAATAGAGCACAGCAGAGCGCAGGTATCCGCCGAAGGACGGTCTATGCCAACAAAGTCAATGCTATCAAGACCTAACCCAAACAAGCGTAACCATACCGAACGTAGCCTAACTCAGCCTAACCCGCCGAGAGCACTATTGCTGGCAACCCGAGAGCCAAGGAGAGCATATCAGAACACAGAAGAGCGCAGAACTTAGCCGCATTGCTGTGTAGAGCACATAAGTCGTAGATACCCTGACCTAACCTGATTTATGCTATCCAAACCAAACGTAGCATAACTCAACACAACGTGCCGCGACCCCTGTTCCTGGCAACCCCATAGCCAAGCAGACTGTAGCAGAGCGCAGTAGATCACAGAAATTCGACGGATAATAGTGCATAGCAGGAAAATCAATGCTATCATAGTCAAACTTAGCCTAACATATCATAACCAGACGTAACCTAACTTAACCTAACGTGCCAAGACCAATATTGCTGGTATCCTCAGGGCCAAGCAGAATATACTAGAGCACAGCAGATCACACGTATCCACAACATAGTAGTGTCGGGTACGAAAGTCAAAGCTACACTAACCAAACTTAACCTAACCTAATCAAACCGAACGAAAGCTAACTGAAACAAACGAGCCACGACCACCACTGCTCGCCTCCCCAGAATCGGGCGGAGTATAAGAGAGCAATGTAGGGCGCGGAAATGCACCGATCAGCAGTGCATATCACAAGAGTCAAAGAACACAGCCTAGCGTGCCGGGACCACTATTACTGGGCACCACAGGGCCAAGCGGAACATATTAGATTACATTAGAGCGCAGAAATCCTGCGAATAGCAGTTTGTAACACAAAAGTCAAGGTAGCATATCATAACTTTACCAAACGTAACACATCCGAACATAACCTAACTCAACTTAACATGAAGAGACCGCTATTGATATACCACCAGAGCCGAGCAGAATGTACTAGAGCACAGCAGAGCGCATGAACTCACGTAATAGTAGTTTATAGCACGTAAGTCAAAGCTACCCATACCGAAATGAAACTAACCTAAACTAACTGAACGTAACTCAACTCAGCCTAGGGTGCAGAGGCCAATATTGCTGCCATTCCCATGCCTAAGAACAATATAGTAGTGCGCAGTAGAGAGCAGAAATACCCCGAACAGCAGTGTACAGCACGAAAGTCTAAGTTAATCTGACCGAGATTAACCAAACCCAAACTAAGCAAACGTAACCTAACAAAACCTAACGCGCCGAGAATACTATTGCTGGCCTCGCCGCATCCAGGCAGAGAATATTAGAACACAGTGAATAGCGGAAATCCGTGGATAGCAGTGTATAGCACGAAAGCTTAAACTACCCTATCCTAACCTCACCAAACGTAACGCAACCGAACGTAGCAGATCTCAGCCTAGCGTACAGAGACCACGATTGCTGGCCTCCCCAGAGCCAAAGAGGGTATGCTAGAGCGCAGCAGAGCGCAGAAGTCCACCGCATTCCTGTGTACAGCACAAGAATCAAACATACCATGACCTAACATAACTTAACCTCACCTACCAAACTTAGTGTAACACAAAATAACCTAACGAGGCCAATATTGCTGGCCTGTCTAGTGCCAACCAGAGCATATTAGAGCACATTAGAACGCAGAAATTCATCGAATAGCAGTGACACGCACAAGAAGGCGAAGTTGCCTAATCCAAACTAGCCAAACGTAACAGAACCAAACGCAACCTAACACAACCTAACATGACATGGCCACTATTGCTGGCCTCTACAGAGACAAGCAGATAACATTAGAGCACAGTAGAGACAGAAATCTGCCGATAGCAGTTCATAGCACAAAAGAATATAATATCCTATCCTACCCTCACGAAACGTAACGTAAGCAAACGTAGCACAACCCATCCTAACATGCCGGGACCGGAATTGCTGGCATCCCCAGTGGCAAGCAGAACATACTAGAACACGTAACGTAGCTAAAGCTAACGTGCCACGACCGCTATTTCAGACCTCGCGGGGGTCGAGCAGAGTAGAGTAGTGCAAAGTGGAGCGCAGAATTCCACCGAAGTGTAGCATATAGCGCCAAAGTTGAAGCCATCTCTTCCTAACATAACCAATCGTGACAGACCCGAACGTAACGAAACTTAAGGTAACTTACCGAGACCAATATTGCTGTCCTTGCCAAATCCGAGCAGAGCGCGTTAGAGCGCGGTGGATGGCAGAAATCCACGGAATTGCAGTAAATAGCGCAAAAGTCAAATCTATCCCTTTCTCGCTTAACCAAACGTAATCTAACTCAACCCAACGCGCCGCAACAACTGTTTCTGGCCTTCCCTGGGTTATGCAGGACATATTAGAGGATGGTAGGGTGCAGAAATCTATAGAATCACAGTGTATAGCAGAAAAGTCAAGGCTATCCGAACCTTACCCATGCCAACGATAGCTAACCAAACGTTACCAAATACAGCCTAACATGCCGCTGCCACTATTTCTGTCCTGTTCAGAGCAAAGCAGAGCATATTAGAGGACAGTGGAGCGGAGATATCCACCAGAACGCAGTATGAAGCACAAAAGTCTATGGTGCCCTATCCTAAGCTAAAAAATCATATCACAACCAAACGTAACTAAACTCAACCGTACTTGCTGCCACCACTAATGCTGGTATCCACAGAGCCAAGCAGAACATATTACAAGAGATTGGTGCGCAGAAATCCATAGAATCGGAGTGTACAGCAGAAAAGTCTAAGATGTCCAAACCTAAACTAGAGACATGGCCTAACCTAATGTAA